>NC_056737.1:548932406-548972406 GCF_019279795.1 Protopterus annectens
CACACACACACACACACACACACACACACACACACACACACACACACATGCACACAAGCACATATGTAATACTCTCCACTTTTTTATGTTTATCATCTAATCCCATATATAGCAGTTTCCATGATTTAGACAAGTACATGGAATTTAACCATGTTATAAAATAAACTGTAGCAGTTGGGGTTGAGGTCAGTGCGTTTCTGTGTTTCACAGCAGTTATTTACCACACCTGGAGATTGCTGCTACTCTAACTTCTGCTATGATTGCTGTTTTCCTGTGCACTTAAGGTTTTAGTTACCATCATTTTGGATCTGTTCTCTGGGTTATTTTTGTTTTTGGGAAACCTGAGTTAGAAAGTAGAAAACAAATAGTGGCTACAAGAAATCTTTTACTCAAAGTATATGGATTTCTTGCCATAAGCAAGTAATTCTTATTTTTACTATGGCTTCCTTGTGCAGTAATATAGCCCTTTGGAACATCAACTGTCCAGTGAGGATTTGTAATTCTTGGAGTCCATTTTGCAAAAATGTATGATATTGTACAGTAAATTAGATGTCACTGTAGTGAAGCCAGCTGAGGTCATAGTGATGTTGCTGACATCACAGAGTGTCAACTTTCATTATATAATTCTAGAACACAAATCTTTGAGAGATCAGATCTACACCTAATAGTAAGGAGCATCACAGCATGATTGCTTCTTGAGAGACAGATTTTATTTTGCCTGAGATCTTATATTTTATATCTTCATATTAGAACCAGCACTGTATTTTCCTTTATCTGCTATAATCCATTTAAGGTAAGTCTGTCTTTTAATCTTGTGCTGCATATCTTTTTTGCTTCACAGTTTGGTCACCACAGTTTTTGAGTAGAGACTGCAGGTGTGCCAGAAGAGTGCCTTTACATATACGCTCACACGGATTTAAAATATACCTTCAGGCCTTTCTTGTGTGAGAAGTGGCCAACACATTTAACACCTAGTTAAAGCTGAGGCTGGAAATGCTACAGGAGAATCCTTTACTTTATAATATTTGAGACCACTGTTAAATCAGAAGACAGGCCTTAAAACAACTCCATTACTTGATATGCCACAGTGACTGGACACTGATCAGCAACATCTTAGTGCAAGAAATCTGGACAAAGCCTAGAATCACAGGGGCACAAAGGCACAAAAATAGGGACAGAGTTTAAATATTTATCTTATTAACTTACACAGTTGCTACAAGAACACGATTTGTTTTAGCATGGATTTTTCTGAAGGATATGAAGTCTGGAACTCAAATGCATATCATTATTCAGTGATTTCTGTCCTCAGTGATTTACCAGAAAACCATAAATTTTATGAGGAACAGACCAAAGATATGAGGTAACAGTCATGACAGTTGATTGGTATGGACCAACTGCATTTACAAAACTAAGTTTTAAACAGGATGGCCATCTGTCACATACCTTTCCTGACAGGTTAGGTATTTAGGGTCTCTGTCAGGTAATCAGGTTTTACTATGAATTTGAGTTATGATTGGAACATATGCTATTAACAGAATTAATACTACCATGAATATTTAATACAAAAATGAGCTCTTCTGTGAAATATGATATACATTTAGTTTTGTTGTCATTATTAATTTGTTTTAGAACATATTCCAGAAGCTGTCTTGCTGGATGTGCCCTTCTGTAATATGCATACTCTGCAGAGTTTATTTTCAAAGGCACAGCAGAATCCTTTTTTTCCTCAAACATTTTTTTTAATATTTTCAATTAAAATAACATTTACATAATATTTTTAAATAACATTTTAAACAACTACATACAATATTTACAATAGCCTGACTTTCAGTTATATACACTGTATGTTATTAAATATAGAATTAGCAGATCAGTTATCAGAGATACAATATTGACTATTGCAGTGTCCAACAAAGACAGAACTTTCTTCCAGGAATTATTTACCAATGGCCTGGGATAGAGTCATAGTTCTTTGATTATTATTTCCATCAATGCAGTTGTTTTCAAATAAAGTGTAGAATTCTTCCAAGGTCAGGGATGTATTTGAATTCCACCTTCTGGTTACGCATTTCCTAGATATAAGAGGTATTGTCCATAACAAATACATATTTGTCTTATTCAGGTAGGGACTTTCATTTACATTTAGTATAATCAGTAATTTAGTTAAAGTAAAGGATTCATTAAATACATCTTGCAAAAAAATGATTGAGTCCATTCCAGTATGCTTTAATGTTATTACATTCATAAAAAATAAGACTCTAGTCTGCTTTATTTGACTTTTCACACCTCCAGTAAACAACATTTGTAGTGGTACTGATCTTTTTAATTCTATCTGGTGTTGAAAATGCTCTGTGTAAGTATTTCCAGTTAAATAGTTTCCAGTACTGTGTGCTAGAGGTGTAATTAACTGATAGTAAGATGTTAGTTTTAATTTCTTCTGTTAACTGCAATGACTGACCTTTTGTTAAGAACTGCCAGTATGATGGTTTTGGAATTGTTTTATATGTTATTAACTCTTTATATAGATTTGAAATGGAATTTTTCTTTAAACAACTATTATATATAAATTCATACAGAAAACTTATTAGATTTGGAATATCTTTAAATGAGGAATTATTAATTAATCTGCATAAATCTTGAGTGTACATTAGAATACTTTGTAAGGTTAACCAGACCTGTGTTGGAATATTTTAAGTAGTTTTTATCATATGTATATCTAAAACATTTAATTTATTTACACATTGAAACCAGCATAATAATCCATTTTGTTCCCAGGAGGTTATTGTTTCCCTATATATTTTGTGAGGAAAGTTCTTAGTGATGGGAAATGGAGTTAAAAGGTCAAACCAAAGTTTTAGATCTATGTTTGCATTGATAAGTTTCCTAAAGGAATCGATGTAATGATTAATCAGTGTTGTTTAAGAAGGTTTTGTTATATTATATTGTATACTTATGCATAGTATTGCCTCACAGTAAGACGTTGTCCTGTTCGATTCTCAGCTAAAGCGTCTTCTGTGTGGAGACATGCATGAATGTGCGTACCTTCATTGAAGGTTGTGCATCAGAGCTGGCAACTTGGCAAGTAAAAATCTACTGCCAATCATTAGTGGACCGGAGTTCCGCTGTGGCGACCCCTAACTGGGAAAAGCTGAAAGACACAACATCAACAACAACTTATGCATGGTATATACCAGGATTTGTTTGATTTATCTACTATTACAAATGTTTTTAACAGATTAAATTCATTTGTTAATAAAGCTGTTGTTAATTTTTTCCAGTTGGCAAAATTATTTGGGTTTATCCAGTCTATTGTAGTTTTAAGCACAGATGCTTGTATATATATTTATATTTCTGGGAAGTTCAATCCTCCTTGTTTCCAGGGTCTAAAGTGATGAGTTAGAGCTACTCTATTATTTTTGGGATATCATAAATATTTTATTAAACATGAGTTTATTTCTTTAAGAATGCATCTTTCAGGAATTAACTCTATTGCTAATGCTACATATAGTATTTTTGGCAATAAGACCATTTTTATTAATTGCAATCTGTCTTCAAAAGTTAATATAATTTTGTTCCACTTTTCTATATATATTTTTATTGCTTCAATAATGTTTTTATAATTTATTAATAATGTTCCATTTATATTTTTGCATAACACTATTCCTAAATAATTTAGCGTAAGTTCTTGTTTTCCTGTGATGGATTTATCTGTAACTTGTAGTTCTTTTTTCTTATTTAAAAATAGGAATTTTGATTTTGATCTATTAAAGTGTAGACCTGAAATCTTATATAATTTCACCATTACTTCTTCTAGCTCTCCTAATGACTCTCTGGAGTTTGATAGGGTTAATAAAATATCATCAGCAAAAAGCACTATTTTAGATATGTACTGGTCATAGACTTCTATTCCTTTTATTCTTGGATTATTGCATATTATTTCTGCAAGTATTTATATAGCCAAAGCAAATAAACTAGTAGAAAGGGGGCATCCTTGTTTAGTACCTTTTGTTATATGGATAGACTCTGAGGTGATAGGACCCAATTTAATGTAGGCTAAGTTATTAATATATATGTTTTTTAGTAATAAGATGAAGGGAGGAGGAAATTCAAATAATGCTAAAGTTTTAAATAGATATTCCCAGTTGAGGGAATCAAAGGCTTTTTCTATGTCTAATCCGATTACAAGTGTTTCTCTATCTTCTTTATTCACATAATCTATAAGAGTATGTATCCTTTTAATATTATCATGTGTGCGCCTGTTATATAAAAATCCACTTTGTTCATTATTAATTGTCTTTGAAAGTGGGATTTTCGTTCTGTTAGCTAGGATTGACATGAAGATTTTGTAATCATTATTCAGTAATGATATAGGTCTGTATGAGGTGCAAAGGTCTCATGGTTTATTATCTTTTAGAAATGGTGTTATAAGAGAATATTTACATGAGGATGGTGTTTTTGCTTCTGACTGGACTCTTGCAAAGTTTTATGAAAAAGGGAGATTACTGTTGAAGGGGAGAGTTTGTAAGTTTCCGTAATTATACCATCTATCCCTGGAGCTTTGTTAGATTTATTTTCTTTGATCTTGTCAACAATTCCTTTGTAGGATATAGGTTTTTGTAGGTCTAGTTTTAAGTTTTCAGGATTTTTTTATATTGATAAGGTTTGTATCTAAGTTTATTTGGTTGGTATCTAAATCTTCTATTTTGAAGTGTTCCATATAATGGAACTGAAATGCTTCAAGGATGTCTCCTATCTCCAATACTTTTTTTCCTTTCTTTTCATGATATATACTCCCAATGTCATTTGATTTAGATTCTGTTTTAATTCTTGTAGATAAGTTATCATAACATATCATTGCTGGAGCCTTCCTGTGTCCTGACAGAGTGCTCTTCAAATTATCTGGAGATATACAGAGCTGAGTATATTTTTCTGGCACTTCAGAGTTGTGTACTGGTAATTGTTGTTTGACTAATTTTATATCATTGCTGGCTGACTTCAGAGTTGTGCACTGTTATTTTTGCTTCGCTGTATAGTTTTTCAGATCTCTGCTGAAGGTGTTTTCCCCCCTCCCCCTATTTCTCTGTGTCTTAAGTTGGTATAACTGGTTTTACATCATGTGTGTTATCTGACCATCTCAAGGATTACTTGCATAAAATTAAACCCTCTTAGTAAAAAAGTCTGCATATCATTGCTGGAGCCTTCCTGTGTCCTGACAGAGTGCTCTTCAAACTATCTGGAGATATACAGAGCTGAGTATATTTTTCTGGCACTTCAGAGTTGTGTACTGGTAATTGTTGTTTGACATATTTTATATCATTGCTGGCTGACTTCAGAGTTGTGAACTGTTATTTTTGCTTCACTATATAGTTTTTCAAATCTCTGCTGAAGGTGTTGGTTTTCCCATACCCATCCTCCCTGTTCCTGTGTTGTTGTTTAAATTTGGAGGCTTTTGCAGTTGCCCGCCCCCACTGTAGATTTGATCTGGGACACTCCCCCCAGTCCCATCTCTTTACCTCATTCTACCTAATAGACTCCTTCTGCATTTGTTTTTAGTCATTTTTAATTTAATTACATTTTTTAAACTGTTTGGTCTAACATTGCTACATACTTAAGTGTGCTAGCTTGCACTGTATTTGAATTGTTTTGACTGCTGTTTTAGCTACTTTTCTATATATATATATATATATATATATATATATATTGCTGTATCCAGGACTGTATGTAAGCTTCTGAGCACCCCCCCCCAAGCTTTCTGTGTTGGAGGGAAGCCATCTTGCTTATCAGTGGGAGTGGTAAGCACTAGGTAACCTATGTACAACATAAGGAGTGGTTCTGGCCCAGAAATTGTAGTTATTGGCCGTTTGGGCAGTTTTTCCATCTCTCTCAACGTTCTAATTTAAAAGCCCACATTTGCACTTGTTTCCCCCCTTTCCTGTAACTAGTTTAGTCCAGATACAGATTCTAAGTCTTAGCACTTGAATTTGCTTATTCGTGATCAGCACTTGTTCAGAACTTGTAAGCACTAAATAGCCTACTAATTACTACAGCACTCAACCTTCCTCATTACCTAGAGGAAAACAGTTTTGGTACTTACTTTCCTCACTTGCTTAGAGAAAAACAGCTCTTGTACTCACTTTCCTCACTTATCTAGAGGAAAATAGATTTTTATTCAGGCATGTCCAAGGGTCAGCTCCCATTGTTCTCTCCTGTCTATCTGATGAATCTGGGCATCTTGGGGCAATGTAGAAATTGCCTCATGTACACAGACAACCCTCTCCTCCTACAACCCAACACTATAATCTGTGAGAGATGCACTTATCTAGCCAAACTGGAGGTACAGCTCTCTCCAATCAAGACTGAACTTGACAGTCAAGAGGAGAAGGTAAACACTTGCACCACACCACATTCATCACATAGTCTCACTAAATCTACACCACCAAAATCCACACATAGAAACACAAAAACATTCATGGAGGCACTCAATAATAATCTGCTCAAGCAACAGAGACTTCCAAAGCAGAAATGCAAGCAACCTCCACCCCCCAACACAACCCAAATGACACATAACCCGCAGACTCAATGTGCCACTCAACCACAGCCAATAAGGCAAAACAACGTACCCAACACACTAGTCATAGCTGACTCTATAGTCAGGCACACTGATGTCCCACGCACCAGGCTAAACAAGGAGAAGGTTACTGTCAGCTGCCTGTTGGGTGCCAGGATCCGCCACATAACCCATGTACTCAGGTCACTCCAAAACAAGTACAAATATGACTCTGTCATTGTCCATGTTGGTGTGAATGACCTGAGATGTACCCCCCTGGACTACATGAAAAGAGACATGGAAGAGATCTCCAATCTTGTAGCTGAGGCAGATATGACCCTAGCCCTTTGTAGCATTCTGCCATCACACAGAATGATGCCGCAGTATAAGGACAAAATGATTGACTTCAACAATTGGCTAAGCTTCTGGTGCCATTCTAAAGGGATCAAGTATCTGTCTGCCTGGGATGACATGGTGAACAGACCATGGTGCTTTGCCAGAGATGGCCTGCACTTGTCACCCCTGGGATTTCGGATACTGGCTAAGGCTGCCCCTATAGTGCCTTTTTTTAGGTAAGGTTCAAATGACAAATTCCCCACCGTAACAGGAACAGGCAAGCAAAAACTGAGGGTGATGATGCTACTCAATGCTAGAAGTCTAAATCTCAAAATGCACTCACTTGAGACACTCCTTAAAATGGAAAACATCGATATCTGTGCAGTGACTGAGACCTGGTTCAAGGCTCCAGAGAGCACCCCTGCACTACCAGGCTATAACTCATACCACAATTTTCAGCCATGTAACATGGACCGGAACACCAAAGGAAGAGGTGTGTCCATATTCATTGAGGATATCCACACCTCCAGGTGGACAGCATTCTCTCCTTTGATAATCACATCACCACAGTAGTCAGGAAATCCTTCTACGTGGCACACCTCATCATAAAAGGTTTCTCATCCATAAAAAAGAGGTAATTTTTCCCCTCTACTCATTACTCATTAGACCCATTATAGAGTACAATGCCCCTTTTGGTATGCACCTCACAAGACATCTACAACAACTGGAAAGGCCGCTGAAATATCTCCAAAGAGGATTACCGGCCTCAAATGGATGCCCTACGCAGACCGTCTCAAAAAACTCCAGCTTTACTCCATCGCATATCGCCTATTCAGAGGTGATCTCTGCCTAACATACAAAGCTATGTCAAACCCAGAGCTGTTGGACATGCTCCACTTAAAGAAATCCCAATCCCTCCGAGCTACACACTCTAGGGACCTAAACTTGTCACCACAATAAACAGAACATGCCGGAGGGATAGATTCCTGTCCCAGAGACTTCCCATACTCTGGATTAAACTACCTATCTATATCAAACAAAGCTCCTCATTAGCACTCTTCAAGAAAAATCTTGATGATTGGATGGGAAATAGGAAATTCACTGTGGGGATCACCTCTGTGGATCTGCTCGACAGTGGCACAGGAAAATAATTTTCTTGGGTGGCAAAAGCCAGGGTACCTTTTTGGCTGGGCTTGTATAGGCCCCAGGGGCGATAGCCTAGTACCTACCTATGTAGATATCTGGGGGAGGTGGCTAATAAGTTTATTTTTAATTTTTCCAAGGCTAGACAAGTTTTGTGTGTTAGAATTTCATTATATTTTTTATTTAATTCCTCTATTTTTTTTTAACTTCTGGACAATTCTGATTTTTTTTTAGATTTTGCTACCAAGAGTCTGGTTCGCATGTCTAATGATTCAGTTTCCCACTCTCTAAATTAGTTTTTTTACCAGCTAAGGGTCTTACCAAATAAATACACTTTTAATGAGTCCCAAATCATGACTCTACTGATTGCTGTTGTATTATTAATTTCAAGAAATAATTGTAGTTCTGACAACATCCAGGGTCTGAAATCTTTAATTTTCATGATATATGATGGAATTCTAGTTGAGAGGATTAAAGGTTTAAACTCTGTTTGGAGCTTCATTATCAGAGAGTCATGATTTGAGAAGGGGCATGGAACTATTGATAAGTTGAGGATTTTTGTTTGTAAATCTTGAAATACGAATAATTTATCTATTCTGGTTTGTTTTCCAAATCTATGGTCTTTATGGGAAAATAATAAGGATTTATCATCTTTTACTTTAAAAGTGTCTATTAAATGAAATGAATCAATGTATCTTTTTAAGGATTTTGAAATAGTTGCTATGCGAAAAGACTCTTAGGTGGTTTCAGAAGCTTCTAAGGTACAACTAAAGTCTCCTCCCAGTATAAGATTTCCTTTATAATTGTTGGAAATAAAATCTAGGTGTTTTTTAACCATTCCTGCTCCAATTCCTGGGAACCAATATAAATTAGTTAAGATCCATATTCTGTTATTAAATTTAATTATAACAAATGCTAGTACACCTTCTTTGTCTTCATATTAATAAATAACTTTTGGAGTGATTATGTTTTTCTTCCAGAGAATTGATTCTCCTTTTGTCTTTATTCTATAGGAGGATTGAGCTAAGACTGTATAGTCCTTAGGGTTCCAAATAAAGCTATTGTTAGTCTTAAAATGCATTTCCTGGAGAAATACTATGTGTGCCTTATTTAGTTTTAAATATTTTAGTAAGTTTGATCTTTTATTTGCATTATTTAAGCCATTAGCATTTAATGATAAGAATGTTAAATCCATTTCAAGTTATTGTTAGAAGAAACTTTTTGCTTCTTTTTTTATTTTGATTATAGTAGTTATACCATATTCTCTGATAACACTGAATGTTATTTTTATGTGTGTAAACTTGGGAGTATAATTTAATATACTTTCTTCTTTAAATACAAGTAGGGTGAAATTCTGGTCAGGCTTTAAAAAAGTACTTCTATAGAACATTAATTCTAACATATCAAATACAATAAATATGAATTTCCCATTAAACAAGAATGAAAGTCATTCCTAATCCAATAGATAAAGATAGATCTATTGGATTATCTCTCATACCTTTAACCAACAATACAAACTGAGCTCCATATGTTAAATTATTATATGGAGAATTGTCATAAAAGAGATATGGAATTCTATATTATTCTATTATTGTTCTATGGTATTTTATATATCAGGATGGACTGTTAGTAGTGTAAACAATTATTATGATGACTTCGAAAATATCCAATATTTAAATTACCCTTAAGAGATCCCAAACATGTCAGATATGTAATTTTGGCTAAATTAAATGCAACAGATGAGCATACACTAAATAAGCCAACAACAAATAGATTATTACTAAAATAATTTGACTAAAAGGACTCTGCAGGAGACAATGAGTGATTACCAATGAAATATGAATTTACTGTAGGTGTACTGTCTTCCTTTACTTTCCCACTGTTCAGCTAACCAACTTCGACTTACACTTATGAAAAGACATGGATTATCAGTGGTATCCTGACTCTGAGTAGAGGTGCCCTACATTCTATTGTGCAGTGCTTTTACATATTTATAGATTTACAAAGCAGAGTCTAAGAATGAACTATGATCACCCTGACAATTTCCATCCTGCATAGAGCACCTCCTGCTTCCAGAGTGGATAATTATATCAGGTCTATAATGAATGTGAAGGTATGTATATGGTAATCAAGACTCACCTTAGGTAAGTATTAATCAAATAGTATTTAGAGCATCTTAGAGAGTTCTTGGGGCAGTTAGAATACTCTTAAGCCTCTCCTCCTTTGACCAAAAGCATAGATTTCCCTTCCCTTTCTTTCCCTTGTTTTAAATCAGCTCTAATAAAAGAAATTCAGCAAACATAGGTAAACAGAAATAATATTCAGTGGCCCGTCTTGTACATGACTTGCAATCCATTAAACAAGTCAGTGACTAACATCACTTTAGTAAACATTATGCAGACACATTAGAAATAATTTCCTAGCTCTTTAAAATTTCTGATAAAGCAAAAAGTTAACAATAAGCTATTTTAACTAAAAGTATAAAGCATTTCAATTTTTCCTTGCATGTGTGCATTTCTACTTATATTGTAGTGTCAGTGGCTGCCTTTGAAATCTGTACAATACTTTACTTCTTCAAATCATTCCTTTTTCAATTCAGGTTTTTTTTTTTTGTCAAAACGGCAACAATATTTCAAGGGCACAATTAATAAAATAATAGTTTAGAATGTATGGTTAGTGCAAATATATCATGTTGCAAAAATAATATGTATTTTTTCGTGTGCTCTAGAGACTGTCATATGTAAGTGGCATATAATGTAGCATATATAGAGCAGATAGCTTATGGATTTAGGTTGTAAAAGTAAGTCATGCTTATTAATCAGGCAGTTTCATTTAAATTCACAAGTAATTTGGAGGCATTTCAATTGAGTTTCCAGGGATTTGTAGTCCAACGTGAGTAATTGAGTCCACTTTTCCTCATAAACATATGTCACAATTCATTAAACAAAGCAGAGTCTAACATCTGTCTAATAATCATTATAAAGACAAAGAACAGTAATTTCCTAGCTCTTCAAACTTTCTGATATCTCATAATGCTGAAAGTGAGCTATTTTAACTGGAAGACTAAAATATTTCAATACTTTCTTGTGAATATATATTTTTACTTTTACTGTAATGTCAAGAACTGTCTTTGAAATCCTATGCATTACTTCTTTCAAGTCATTCATTTTACAGTTCAGATTATATTTTGTCAAAATGTCAAAAGAATTTCAAGGGCACATTTAATATTTAAACTGATATTTTAAATGAACAGCTATCAGTTACCAAGGGGGTTTGTACAGAGTGTGAGGCAACTGCAAAGATAATGGGCCGGATTCACGAAGGCTTACTTGGAGTTTAAGAGTAGTGTAAGCCTCCGTGTAAGCCTCCCGATCCAGGAACAGCCCAAACCTCCGTGTAAGAGACAGCTAAAACATCTCTTACACGGACTGGGCGTGGAAATGCTCAATACCTCATTTGCAGCTGAAAGATATGCAAATGAGGTATTTGAGTGATCCAGGAAGCCCAAAGCAGTCCGTGTAACGGACGTTTTAGCTGCAGAAATGTACTCAGCTGACAACTGAGTACATTTCTGCAAAATTGACAACGGAGCTATGTCAGCTCCAAATAAAGGGTGCATATGTTTCATCTAGCATGCCAATGGCCGAATATGTGGCCATTGGCATTAAAAAGTGTTGCAAAATTATTTAAACTAACTTTTTTTTTTTCGGGGGATTTTGATGTTTAACTGCAGCGCACACCCGCGCAAATGGGGTGCACTGCTCAAAAGTGAAAACAGAAGCTTATAAGCCCACAATTGTGGGATTTATGTATTACATGGAATGACAATGCAGGGACTAGCAGACCAAAAACAATATGGCCTCCGTGTAGTGGTTGTCAAGGGGGGGAAGCTCCGTGTAAGACATGTAACTAAGCATTACTAGGCAATCCTATGTAAATGAGGGTTACAATACTGAATCACACTGCCACATAGGTAATGAGCACTTTCTGAGTAGTGTAAGAGTTATAGAAGGGGGAGGAATAGAGTAAGAGGTAGGTGACATCACGGGGGGGAATGATAGAAATAAATGTATCACATTGGAGGGCAGTGTAACGTGACAGATGACAGACAGACATCAGGGAGAGAGGTGTGTCCCAACAGAACACTAGGAAAGTCAAGAAATAGAGGGTGCACACTATCCCTACACTCAAACTTTCTTGATATACGTGCATGTGCGCGTGTGCGTGCGTGTAAGGCAGGTTCAACATGTGGGACCGTGTTGCAAACCGTTTACAATGGTTTGCGCGGGCGTGCACGTGTGGAAGGCAATGTAAACAGCAGGAAGCCTGTTGCCTGATGTATAAGGCTGTGTGCGCGCATTTTACCATGAATCAGCCCAGTTCAAACCGTGTAAGGATGTGTGCGCGCGTTTAAGTCACTGTGAGCATGCTTATGCTGGTGTGCACAGTGCTCCCCTTGAGGAAACAGAGAGGAAAAAGGAAACAACCAGATTACAAGGAAGCTGCCAGAGGATACTGCTGGAGTTAATTGGTGATAACAATTAGAAGCAGGCAATTACACAGGCAGACTAGAAGCCCAACCCAGCACTTAAAACACTGCAAACAGCAGTGCAGGGTGTTTCTCTCAAGAGATACTGCAAGAAAGGAGTAAGCTATCAGAATTGAAAACTGAAAAAGCTGAACTCAGAGCAGAAATGCTATGGGCTGCCATAGCTGTTATACTCAGGCATAGGCGAATTGCTGAGGGTGGTGACAATGCAGACGCTGACAGACAACCCAGAGTAAGGAGAAGGAGGAGAGTATACAGGCCCAGGGTCACCTACCATGGGTTACATGAGCTGGAGATAGTAGAGCGCTACAGAGTGGACAGAGACCTTCTGCAGCAAATTGTTGAGCTGTGCAGGCCACGTCTCACACACAGAACCAACAGAGGGGAACCCATCCCAGTGGAAACCTATGTATGTGTTGGCCTAAGAATACTAGCAACAGGTACCTTCCAGAGACCAGCTGGTGATATGATGGGGATATCACAGGCATCAGCCTCCAGGGTACTGCACCAGTTCCTGGATGCCATGTCAGCACATGTCGGTGATCATGTATATTTCCCCAATGCCCGTGAGGTATTGGCCAGCAATATGCGTCTCTTCCAGCAAATAGCGGGATACCCTGAGGTACTGGGTGCAATAGACTGCGCGCACATACGCATCAAAGTACCAGCCGGTGAGCAGGGTAGAGCCTATATTAACCGCAAGGGATTCCCCTCCATCAACTGCCAGGTCATGTGTGATGCCCAGGGCATAATAATGAATGTGTGTGCTGGCTGCCCTGGGAGCTACCATGATTCCCACATCTGGCATCTGACACAGCTGTACCAATCATTTGCCAGTGGGGACTTCCCACACGGACACCTAGTGGGGGATGCAGGTTATGCACTTGAGCCGTGACTGATGACACCCATCAGAAATGCACACACACCCGAACAGGAACGCCATAATGAGACACACGCACAAACATGTAATATCATAGAGCGTGTGTTTGGGCTGCTCAAGTCACGGTTCCGGTGTCTGGACACATCTGGTGGAGCCTTGCAGTACACACCAACTACATGTACCCAAATGATCATGATATGTGCTATGCTACATAATATGATCCTGCGGAAACAGCTGCAGCAGGACCAGCATAGGGCTGGGCCAAACATACCCCAACCATTGCCAAGGCCACCACAGGCAGAGGGTGACTCAGAGGAGGAACAACCAGACCTTGCCCCAGTAGGCAGAAGGAGGCGTGCCCAGTATGCCCTGGCCTTGGCAAAGAGGCAACGCATTGCACATACACTGGCTCAGTAGGAACACTGGGACTGTTACCCCCTCAGACTCACTCATATAGTAACAGGGACGCCTAACATGACACAACCTGCTTCCAAACATGTACAGGGAGTGTAGTATGTGCATCTGACAGAGGCAGCCCTGCAGCACCACCTGAGGCATGAATGCCATGTGTTAAGTAATGTAACACCATGTACCATATGCGCACCCGAGGACCCTGACTAACATCCACCCTCACCAATCATAAACCACAAAAACACAAACCCACCTTCATAAGTACCACAAGGGATAGGAACCTAGATGTAATGCTACCCAATGCCAGAAGTATAAACAGCAAGATGCGTGCAGTGTAAACGCACACAGTATAGAGAATGTAGATATCAGTGCTGTAATAGAAAACTGGGTCAAAGCCCACATCAGCACCCTAACACTACCAGGTCACACCTCATACAGTGATGTACATCTGCAAAAACATGGAACAAGCTACAAAACGAGGGTGACTAGCAATAAATGTCATGGATAACTACACCCCCATGATGGTACCACAACAAGAAGCAACATGGATTAGCCATGGTCAAATACCAATGGCTAAAACTGCCTACTACTATATAGCTTGCTGCAGACCACTGTCCTAATAGCAGGAACCGCACCAGGCCTATGTTCATAGGTTCATAGGTTCATACTAGCTATCTGCCCTAGGGCATTTATAAGCCTAGCCCAGAGTTTTGTGACTTCCGCCACCCCTCTAGTTTGAAGGATAATATGCCCATTATTTTGCTGTGCCTCTGTCAAGCAGTGACACTGAGGTTATCCCTGGGGTATACCTGTGATCTCCCATCCATTGGTCAAGATTTCTCTTGAACAAAGCCAGCGAGGTGCTCTGCCTCACATGTACCGGTATGTTGTTCCACAGCATAGGGAGTCTCTGGGTGATGCATCTGTCCCTCCAGCACGTCCTCTTAATAGCCGTGTTGAGGTTTAAGTCTCTTGCCCTTGTAGTTCTGATGGATTTAGAGTTTTTGAGGTGAAGCATGTTCATTAATTCCGGGTTGGACATGGCCTTGTATGTCAGGCACAGGTCACCTCTGAGCAGACGGTTAGCGACTGAATACAGCTGGAGTTCCTTCAGTCGGGCAGCATAAGACATATGTTTGAGACCCTTTATCCTTTTGGTGAGGAATTTTAGGGGCCTTTCCAATTGCTGCAGGTGTCGGGTCAGATACATTCCGAATGGGGCATTGTACTCAATCATTGGTCTGATGAGTGATGAGTACAGGGGAACGATGACCTCTCTTGATCTAGATGTGAATCCCTTCATGATCAGGTGGGCAATGTAGAAGGTCTTCCTAACTACTTTGGCAACGTTAGTGTCAAACGAAAGGTTACTGTCAACCTGGGTCCCCAGATCCCTGATAACCTCTTCTGTGCTTAGAGGATTGCCACCTATATGGTAACTAGGGGTAACCTTGTTTGCCCCAAAGGGTATGACTATGCATTTTGTAGCGTTTAACTTTAGGCCATGGCTCTGGCACCAGTTATCCATTTCTATGAGACCCTTCTGAAGGATGTCTGTGTCAGATGGGTTTTCAACTATGGTGCCCAGTTTGTAGTCATCTGCAAACTTTGTCAGCCATAATCCTCCTGTGTTTTCTTGTACTTCTGAAAAGTAGATGCCGAACAAAAGTGGGCCCAGGACTGAGCCCTGTGGAACACCACTTGTGACAGGCGTGGAGTCTGACATGGCGCCAGCAACTCTGACCCTGTGGGTTCTGTCACTTAGCCAGTTTGCAACCCATCTTGTGACGTATGGGTTTACATTTAAGCTGGTGAGTTTTCAATGATACCCGAGTGGGGTATTGTGTCAAAAGCCTTTGCCAGGTCAAGGTAGGCTGTGTGGACTGCCTTGCCCTCGTCAATGGCCTTGGTGACTGTTCCGAAAAAGTCAACCAAGTTTAAAAGGCATGATCTGCCCTTGACAAAGCCAAACTGGGTTGGATCCAAAGTCTGCAAGTCCCCTATGTCTTTATTTATGAGTTCCATTATGATCCTCTCCATAGCTTTGCAGACCAGGCTTGTCAAGCTGATGGGACGGTAGTTTCCGGGGTCGGTGGAGGCACCTCCTTTGTGAAGTGGGACCATCGTTGCCGTACGCCACTCCTTGGGTACGTATCCTGAGGTGAGGCTAAGATTAAACAGCTGCCCTAACTGCGGGTTTAATTCCTCATTGAGTTCGTGGAGCACACAACTGGGGACACCATCTGGTCCCATGGATGCTGTGTTCTTCACCTTGGATAGAGCAGTTCTCACCTGAGCATTTGAGATGTTTGGGGGGCTACAATCCTCTGGTATAGATATCTCTCCTTTTGGGGGGGGGGGGAGAAATCTGCACTGAACCTGTTAGCCAGTATGTTGGCAATGTCTGTAGGTTCAGTGATTTTTACATCATTTTGAACTAATTCTGAGCATATCTGGGAGTTTCCTCCCAGGTTTCTAACATAGCTAAAAAAGGCCTTATGATTGTCTTTTGAGTCCTTAGCGATTTTTCCCTCAAAATTTGCCTTGGATGATTTTATGAGAGATCTCAGGTTTTTACTTATAATGATCAGGGGTGTCTTCCCTTCTACGGATTTTGCTCTATCTTGTTGTAACTTCTTCCTTTTGTTGTAGAGCTTGTTTATGGCTGGGGTCCAACAGACTGGACACTTGCCTTTGGTACAAAGAGTCTTTGTTTTGTTTGGGATTGCCTGATCCATGCAGTCCTGGAGGTGCTGGTAGAAGGCATTTGTAAGTGATTCAGCGGTTTGGGTAATGGTTTCCGCTGGCTTGGGGGCCTTGAAAGAGACCACACCAGTCTTTAGAAGTGTGAATTCGGCTTTTGAGAAGTACTTCACTGTGGTCTTTTTTATCTGGGGTGGGGGTGGGATGTGGACTTCCAGTGAGATTAGTTTATGATCTGATCTCACCAATGATGGGTATACTTCTGGTGTTGAACATTGTGACCCCATGTTAGTGATGATGAGATCTAGTATGTTTTCTCCTCTTGTGGGGATGGTATCTAGTTGTTCCATGGCATTTGAGTTAATGAACTCTAGGAACCTTTGGGCTAGAGTGTTGGGGCTTGAGTAGTGATCGCAGTCTATATTTGGATAGTTGAAATCACCCAGTATGATGGTGTATGGAGATACATTTATCCCCTCCAGTGTTTTCAGGAAAGCTGTGTGAGGTTCCTGAGTTTGAGAGGGTGGCCTGTAACATGCTACAAACTGCAGAGCAGTCTTGCCTACGGTTAATTGCACCTGGATGGTCTCCGATGCATCGTGCGTTGCCACCAACCTTGAGGTGAGGGTGTCCTTGATGAATACGGACACCCCCCCTCCTTTCTTGGTGTTGTCCGGATTTTGCGGCTGGAACGCATGATATGAGGCAAAACCTAATAGTGCTGGGGTGCTCTCAGGATCCTTGAACCAGGTTTCAGTCACAGCACAGACATCGATGTTCTCCATACTGAGAAGGGCTTCAAGTGCGTGCATCTTGAGGTTGAGACTTCTGGCATTGAGCAGCATTACCCTTAGTTTTTTTCCTATTTTGTGTTCTAGGGTGGTAGGTTTAGAATTTGAGCCTTGCCTAAAAAAAGGCACAATGGGGGTGGCAAGAGCCTTAGCCAAAATCCGGAAGCCCAGGGGTGACAGGTGCAAGCCGTCCCTTGCGAAGCAGCATGGCTTGTCCAGCATGTCATCCCAGGCAGACAGGCATTGGATCCCCTTTGAATGACACCATAGTTTAAGCCAAGTATTAAAGCTGATCATCTTGTCTCTGTATTGTGGCATCATTCTTGGTGAAGGTAGGATACTGCTCAAGGTCAGGGTCATACCTGCCTGGGCTACATAATCAGAGAGCTCCTCTATGTCTCTTTTCATGTAGTCTAGGGAGGTACGTCTCAGGTCGTTCACACCAGCATGGACAATGACTGAGTCATACTTGTACTTGCAGTTGAGTGACCTGAGTGCTTGCATTATGTGGCGGATTCCAGCGCCCGATAGGCAGCTTACTGTGACCTTCTCCTTACTCAATCTGGTGAGTGGGACGTCAGTGTGTCTGACTATGGAGTCACCTATGACGAATGTGTCTGGCATTATGTTTGGCCTTAAGGGCTGTGACTGTTTGGCACACTGACTCTGTGGTCTATGTGTTGCATGTGCTGTGCCCTGTGGAGGCAGTTGTTTGGGTGTCTGCTTTGGTGGCCTCTGCTGTTTTGGTAGATTTTTGATCAGAGCCTCCGAGTATGTCTTTGTATGTTTATGTGTATGATTTGAAGTTGTGATAGTGCTAAGTGAGACTGGGTTTGTGGTGTGTGTGGTTACCTTCTCCTCCTCTCTGGTCTTGCCAGTCCTATGTTGAGAGAGCTCAGCCTCCAGTTTGGCTATATAGTTGCATCTCTCACATGTATTTGTGTTTTGTGGGAGAAGGAGAGGGTTGTCTGTGTACATGAGGCAAGTGTAACATTGCCTCAATATTCCCAGGTTCACCAGCTGAGCAGGAGAAGACACTAGCAACTGATCCCTCGACATGCTAGAAGGAATAGACAAAAAATGTTGGAATACAGGAAGATATCAAGCCCCCCAAACCACATTATATTGCTTGACTGACAATACCTACACATACACCATAGTTTCATAGTTTCATAGTTTACTACTAGGCTATCTGCCCTAGTGCATTTATGAGCCTAGCCATAGTGATGTGGCTATTGCCACCCCTTATAGTGGTAATAAGTGTACAGAATAGATTCCGAATATTGTGCCTCTGACTTAGTAGTGACACATTATGACCCCCTTACTTAATCGAATAACTTGACTGTGCCTCTGTGTAGTAGTGACACAGGGAAGACCCCTGGGGTAAACCTACAATCTCACATCCACTTGTCCAGATTTCTCTTGAAGAGAGTCAGTGAGGGACTCTGTCTAACATGAACTTGGATTCTTTGCTAGAGTGTGAGAAGCCTCTGAGTTATGACTCTGTCCCTCCAGTATGTCCTATACATGTATGTGCTGAGGTTCAAATCTGTAACTCTCATGGTTCTGGTGGATTTGAATTGCTTTCAGTGGAGCATGTCCACCAAATCCTGATTGGACATGGTCTTGTATGTCAGGCATAGGTCACCTGTAAGTAGGCGGTATGCTACTGAATAAAGCTGGATTTCCTTTAGTCTGGAAGCATATGACATGTGTTGTAGACCCTTGATCCTCTTGGTAAGGTACTTTTGGGGTCTCTCCAGCTCTTGCAAGAGCTGGGTGAGGTACATACCAAATGGGGCTTTGTATTCAATCATGGGCCTGATAAGGGAGAAGTATAGGGGTACGATGACCTCCTTTGATCCAGATGGAAAACCCTTCATGATAAGGTGGGCAAGATAGAAAGTCTTTCTAACCACTTTGGCAACATGGGTGTCAAACGAGAGGTCACTATCTACATGGGTCCCCAGGTGTCTGATTTGTTTCCTGTACTCAGTGGGTTGCTGTCTATGTATTGATTTGTGGGTACTTTGTTCCTCCCAAAGGGGATGACTACACATCAGTTGCATTCAGTTTCAGGCCATGATTCCGGCACCAGCTATCTGTCTTTGTGAGGGCATTCTGTAGGATGTGTGTGCCAGCTGATGTATTCACTATGGTGCCTAGGTTGCAGTCATCTGCAAACTTTGTCAGCCACAACCCTCCTATGTTTGCTTTCACATCTGAAAAGTAAATGCCAAATAAGAGGGGTCCCAGGACAGATCCTTGTGGGACGCCACCAGTGACTGGCTTTGACTCTGACAAGGCACCTGCAATGTCGACTTTATGGGTTCTGTTTCTTAGCCATTTTGCAACCTATCCTGTGACATATGGTGTTATATTTCAGCTGTTGAGCTTGTCTATGATGCCTGAGTGGGGTATTGTGTCAAAGGCCTTAGCCAAGTGCAGGTAGGCTGTGTGGACCGCCTAGCCCTCATCAATGACCCTACTGACAGTTTCAAAATAGTCAACTAGGTGCAAAAGGCAGGATCTGCCCTGAACAAAGCTGAACTGGGTGGGATCAAGGGTCTGTAGGTCACCAATGTCTCTGTTTAAGAGCTCCATAATGACTCTTTCCATAGCTTTGCAGACAAGGCTGGTTAAGCTTGTGTGGTGGTAGTTCCCAGGGTCTGTGGAGGCATCTCCTTTGTGGAGTGGGACCACTGTTGCTGTACCCCAGTGTTCAGGTACATATCCTGTAGCAAGGCTAAGGTTAAATAGCATTTGTATATACGGGTTTAGCTCCTTCTGGAGTTCACATAGCACGCAACTGGGGATGCCATCAGGTCCCATTGATGCTGTGTTCTTGTCTTTGCTGAGTGCAGCTCTCACATTGACATCTGAGATGACAGTGAGGTTACATTCAGCTGTGATAACTATCTTCTTTTGGGGGTGATGGAGGGGGAAAATTGCACTGAACCTGTCTGCCAGAATGTTGCCAATATCTGTCAGGTCACTGAAATATATGTTGTTGTGTACCAACTCTGAGCATATCTGAGGGTTCCCACTCTGGTTTCTGACATAACTGAAGAAGACATTGTGGTTATCTTAATTGTCTTTGGTGATTTTTGTCTCAAAGTTGACCTTGGATGTCCTTATGAGAGAATGTAGCTTTTTACTAGTGCTGATCACAGCTGCCTTCCCTTTAGGAGATGTAGCTCTGTCTTGCATTAGTATCCTTCAATTGTTATACAGTTTGTTTATGGCTGGGGTCCACCACACAGGCCACTTTCCCTTGGTGGAGAAGGTCTTGGATTTATTTGTGATTGCATGGTCCATGCTTTCTTGGAGATGTCCGTAGAAAGCGTCTGTGAAGGAGTCACCATTGTGTGTTGTGGTTTCCACTGGCCCAGTGGGCTTAAAGTATACCATCTCAGTCTGAAGAAGTGTGAAGTCAGCTTTTGAGACGTTTGTCACTATACTCTTTGTATTATACTAGCACCGACACATTTGTAGACAATTTCCCAGAATCCATCAAACAAAATGGACATGCAAAATGTAACACTTCCAAAAGAGGGGTAAGGATACTGGATGTGATAATCAGAAATATGTGTACTGAATGTCAGGATGAGAAGTGTATCCCTCACTGGTAAGACCAGACCATAGAGTAATCACACTGTAGTTACACATCCCGACCCCAGTCCCTGGCCAGAATACCACAGTGAAACACATGTAGAAAGCATAGCTTGCACCCCTACAAACCAATGTGGAATCCATGAAAGGCCCTGTGCAAGTCCAGAATATGGGACATACTGCAGAACATGTCATACAGGCATACCATGAACACAGCCAAGAGTGCTTGGAGTCTGCAATCACAAATAACAGCAAGACACAATGCCATACACCCAGGCATCTGGCATGCTGGACTCCAGCAATTACTAAACCATTGAAGAGAATGAGGAAGCTACCACATGATAGATCAAACATAAAAAGTGAAGTAATCAGTGATCACTAGTATGGCAATAAAATGTGTCCACACATACAATCCACTAAGGCCAGGCAAAACAAGTAGAATCTGTGAATCCGGTGGCAATGTGACACCTGTCCCAAGTACACACACAACAACAACTCACCCCAATAAATACCAATATATGTGATAGACACAACCAGGTAGCCAAACCGGAGCCTGAGCACCCCCAAATCACTACTGTCAAAACTAGTCAGGAGGACAAGGTAACCACATACACCACAAACCCAGTCCCACATAGACCTACAACGACTGTAAACCAAACACATAAACACAAAAACATTCCCAGAGGCCCTAATTAGAAACACACAACACCAACACAAGCCTCCAAAGCAGACACCCAATAAAACAACCTCCAGACATAGCACATGTAACACATAGTACACAAAGCTGGTGTGCCAAACAGTCACAGGACAGAAGGAGAAACAATATGCCTGATACAGTTGTAATAGGTGACTCCATAGTGAGACATGCTGCTGTTCCAGCGATGGCTTGCACCTGTTACCCATGAGCGTCTGGATATTTCCTAAGGCTTTTGCAACCTACAGAGATCCTTTCATAGGCAAGGCTGAAAAGACTAACCCGCCACCATAGAAAACAAAACTGGAAAGAAACAGAAGGGTAATGCTGATCAATGCCAGATGTGTAAACCTCAATATGCATGCTCCTGAGGCCCTCCCCAGTATGGAGAACATCGATGTCTGTCCAGTGATAGAAACCTGCTGCAAGCCTCGTGACAGCACACCAGCACTACCAGGTAATACCACATATCATGTGTTATGGCCACAAAACCTGGAACAAAACATAAAAGGAGGGTGAGTATCCATATTCAGCACAGACACCTATATGTCCAGTTAACTGACAATACTTATGTCATTGCAGTCCACCCATGTGCAACTAACCATAGGCAAGACTGCTGTACAGTCTGTAGCATGCTACAGACCACACTCTCGCACACAGGAACCCCACCTCACTGTCCTGAAGACAGTGGACAGTATGAATGTACCACCAAATACAAAACAAGGTACACACAAATTACCACATAGGTGGTAAACCATTATGTGTGGAAGGAGTAATCAGGGACCTAGTGACACAAGTCGACAGTAACCTGTTATGTGACAGTCACATCGTCAATTTGGCTAGGAAGACTGTCTATATTGGACACTGTATCATGAAAGTATTCACATCTACGTCAACAAAGGTCAATGTGCCCCTATACTGTTCCCTTTTCAGACCATATTGTAGTACAATGCCTCATTTCGGATGTACATTACCTGGCACCTGCAGCAGTTAGAAAGACCTCAAAGGTACCTCACCAAGAGTCAGAAAGGGTCTCAGATATATCTCATATGCTGCCTGGCTGTAGACACCACAGCTGAATGCAGTCACATACTACCAACACAGAGGCATTGTATGTCTGTTGTACAAGTCCATGTCCAACACAGAAGTAATGGACATGCTCCACCCCAGAAAACTCAAAGCCATCGGAGCTGTGTGAGTCAGAGATGTCAACCTCAACACATAATCAAATAGGATGTGCTGGAGGGACAGATACCTAACCCTGAGTCTCTCCACAGCCTGAAACAGAATACCACTACATGTTAGGCAGAACCCCTCACTGACACTCTTCAACAGGAAGTTTGCAAAATGGATGGATAATTGTAGATGTACACTGGGGGTCTTTACTGTGTCATGTCCAGACAGAGGCACAGCTAAGTAAATCATAAATGGCCATAATATTCACATAGCAAGGGGTGGCAAAAGCCACACACACTGTGGCTAAGCTTACAAATGCCCTAGGCCCTAGGGTGGATAGCCTAGTATGAACCTATGAACCTATTATGATACAAATTGTACAGGACACTAAGGATAACCCCAAGGCTGCTGCAACTGATGGTAGGGAGCGTGTTGTGAATCCCAGATATGCTCTGGATCACACAAATATTACAAACAACATACCAAACACACACACGTATTGCCAACATACATCCTGACAGGTGCAGTGCAACCCCCCCCCCCCAAAATGGAAAATATCTTTCTCAGCAGACTGCTGCCTCCCTGACATTATGTCAGCCTTACCACAGGATATGTGCCCAAAGAGGAGTGTACAACAACAGTGGTCATTCTCAAGAAAGGTGTCACCTGAATGGATACTAAAATCAACCACCACAGAATCCTGAGAAGCTTGGTCTGCACAGCTACGGAAAGGATCAGCATGTACCGCAGACATACAGATATTGGGGATCTATTGACACCCGACCCTACCCAGTGTGGGTTTATTAAGTGCAGACCCTGCCCCTAAACATGTGTGACTCTGTTGAAACAGTAATTGAGGTCACTGATGAGGGCAATGTTGTCCACACAGTGTAGCTGGACCTTGCAAAGCCTTCCATACAATACCCTACGTGTTCAATATAGATATGCTCACCAGCTTATATATACACCCCTATGTCACTAGAGGGGTTGCAAACCAGACCAACGACAGAACTCACATGGTCAGACATGCTGCAGCCATGTCAGACTACAAACCACATATAACAGGTATCCCACAAAGCTTGGTCCTGGGACCTTCCCCGTCTGGTATATATGCCCCATAGGTACAGGCCAACATGTAAGGACTGTGCCTGAACATGTTTGCAGAGGACTACAAACCGCCCAACATATCAGACACTCCAGCTGACACAAGCATCCCACAAAAGGGCCACATAGGAACAGACAACTGGTGCCATAGCCATGTCAGCATGTTAAATGGAGAAAACTGTATAGTCAATCTCTGTGGATATACAGTAAGTGACCACCAATTACCACATAGATGTTAACCCATTACATACTTAACATGTAATGACAGACCTGGGTACACAAGATGATAGATATCCTGCATTGGACAAACATGTGGCTGTAGTGTTAACAGAAACAATCCATATACCAACCTAATCATGACGGTTATGACATTTAGATAAGGGGAGGTCATTGTGGTTCTGCAGTCATCCTTCATCAGCATTACAATTGACTACAACAGCCCCTGTGGGGTGTACCTCAGCAGACACCTCCATCAACTGTAAAGTCCACAACAGTACCCCGCCAGGAGTATCAAAGAGCTTGAACAGATGTAATGTGTTGCCTAATTAAACAGAGTGCAACTCCACACATTGCCATGCTGGCCACCCAGACGCAAGCTGTGCCTGATGTAGAAAGCCATGTCTAAGCTGGAATCAATGAACATGCTGCACCTTGTACAATCTGAATGGCAGTGAGCTATGCACATGAAGGACCTGAACCCCAGCACTGACATACATAGGACAAGCTGTACTGCATTATCCATAACACAGAAGCCACCCCCACACATGAGTAAACTACCAGTACAGGTTATCCATAGAGTCACTCGTTGATTCTCCTCAACAGGAATCTTAATGAGTGGATGTGAGATGGTAGGTTTACCCTGGGTATCACTGTTATGTCACAGGTAGACAGAGGCACAGTATACTAAACATGACATATGTCATGGCAAACTACACTTACAATGTGCCGAAGGACAAACACACTCTCTGACTAGCATTAGAAATGGCCTAGGGCACATCGGTAGTGTTTGCCAATGTACGCCTATGTTGTGGAATACACTACTGATGTTGGATGAGGCTGTTTTAAGTAGTTAATATCTGAACATAATGCAACATGGTCAGATGGGTTCATAGGTTTAGGTTTATACTAGGCTATCTGCCCTAAGGCATTTATAAGCCTAGCCCAGAGTTTTGTGGCTTATGCCACCCTTATATGGAAACAATACTGTGCCCATTAGTTTGTTGTGCCTCTGTCCAGCAGTGACACAGAGATGATTCCCGGGGTAAACCTACGGTCTCCCATCCACAGGTCAAGATTCCTCTTGCACAGAGCCAGCAAGGTGCTCTGCCTCACATGGACCGGGATTCTATTTCATAGCATAGGGAGTCTCTGAGTGATAAATCTATCCCTCCAGCATGTCCTACTTATATCCCTGCTAAGGTTTAAGTCACTTGCCCTAGTGGTTCTGGTGGATTTGGAGTTTTTGAGGTGGAGAATGTCCATTAATTCCTGGTTGGACATGGCCTTGTATGTCAGGCACATGTCACCTCTGAGCAGACGGTATGCGACTGAATAGAGCTGGAGTTTCTTCAATCTGGCAGCATATGACAGATGTTGGAGTCCCTTTATCCTTTTGGTGAGGGACTTTTGGGGTCTCTCCAATTGCTGCAGATGTCAGGTGAGATACATCCCGAATGGGGCATTGTACTCGATCATTGGTCTGATAAGTGAAGAGTACAGGGGAACAATGACCTCACTAGATCTGGATGTGAATCCCTTCATGATCAGGTAGGCAATGTAGAAGGTCTTTGTAACCACTTTAGCAACGTGAGTTTCAAAAGAAAGGCCACTGTCAACCTGGGTCCCCAGGTCCCTGATAACCTCTTTTGTGCTTAGAGGATTGCCACCTATATGGTAGCTTGGGGTTACCTTGCTTTTCCCGAAGGGTATGACTATACATGTTTTGGCATTTAACTTCAGGCCATGGCTCTGGCACCAGCTATCAGTTTCCATGAGTCCCTTCTGAAGGATATCCGTGTCTGATGCACTTTCCACTATGGCGCCCAGTTTGCAGTCATCTGCAAACTTTGTCAGCCAAAGTCCTCCCATGTTGGCCTGTACTTCTGAGAAGTAGATGCCGAACAATAGGGGGCCAACGACTGAGCCCTGTGGGGCACCACTTGTGACCGGCTTGGAGTCTGACATAGAGCCAGCAACTCTAACCCTGTGGGTCCTGTCCTTAAGCCAGTTTGCAACCCATCTTGTGACATATGGGTTTACATTTAAGCTGGTAGGTTTTTCTACAATACCCGAGTGGGGTATTGTGTCGAAAGCCTTTGCAAGGTCAAGGTAGACTGTATGGACTGCCTTTCCCTCATCAATGGCCTTAGTGACTGTTTTGAAGAAGTCAACCAAGTTCAAAAGGCATGATCTGCCCTTGACAAAGCCAAACTGGGACGGGTCCAATGTCTGCATGTCCCCTATATCTTTGTTTATGAGCTCCATTATGATCCTCTGCATAGCTTTGCAGACTATACTTGTTAAGCTTATGGGGCGGTAATTACCAGAGTCGGTAGAGGCACCGCCTTTGTGCAGATGTGCACAACTGGACCCTAACCAGGCTGTTGTGCTCACTATGGAAATGTAAAGCAGTGATAGGACTAAAGCCCAGGATACTGTCCACCACAGTGAAAGTACTGAACCACTACACTATACAGCACTACAGTGTTAGGTCAGTATGAACAGATGTTGACAATTGTATGCAAAGTATCCCATGCAAAACCTGCAGGCACAGTATAATCCCTGTTGTGTTCACATAAAAAAGCATTTGGACAGTAACTACACAACATGACACAGGACACACAACCATAAACGGGATATTTGTTGAAGTTCACACTCATCCACAAATGTGATGGGCTGCATAGTTCAACATATGGAAAGCTCATACTGGGCATGCTCACACACTTTGATAAATGAGACATCTTTCACACAACATGCCATGGGAAGGCTGAACTGGGCATGCTCACACACTTAGTCCAAATATCAGTTTAGCATTTTGCCACATATATCTGGTATATGTACGTGTTATTCCAGTAACCAACAACATTATAGCAATCTGACCAGTGCTCACACTTAAATGACTACAGAGACATACATGATATAGTGGATGTCCCCCATATGCAAACATCATCCACAGATACACAAGTTGTTCATACAAACAGGTAATGTTATGGCAATAAAGACCTGCAAACACTGCTATCAGCACCAAATAATGTGCATCTGACAGTTAAACATATGGGTGTAGAGGTCCACACTAGGCTGTTTGCCCTAGGGAATGACAGCTTATCCAGAGTGTGTGTGTGTGTGTGTGTGTGTGTGGGTGATTGTGGTTGGTCTGTGTGCAAGTCTGTGTGAGGGTAATGTTCCTCTTAGCAACTAGGAAAGCACACCACAGGATGCTCATTCCCCTTTCTAAACACTGATGATGCAGCACCCTACAAGTATATCAGTAGAAAGGAAATCTCCAAGTAATCCGAATAGTGTGCTCAGCTAATGCGTCCGTCTCTAGTGTCATAACATAGTTAGGTAGGGGTTAGAATCCAGCAAGTGTGTGTGAAGGGGGGTTAGTGTGTGTGTAAGTGTGTATGAAAGGAGCATCCCTTTTGGAAACTGTGTAAACACACTACAGGATGCCCATTTCCCTTTCTAAACACTAATGATGTCAGCACCCTATAAGTATATCAGGAGAAAGGAAATCTCCCAGTAATCTGAATAGTGTGCTCTGCTAATGCGTCCATCTCTAGTGTTATAACATAGTTAGGTAGGGGTTTGAATCCAGCAAGTGTGTGTGAAGGGGTGTTACTGTGTATAAAAAAAACATCCCTTTTGGCAACTGTGTAAACACACCACAGGATGCCCATTCCCGTTTCTAAACACTGATGATGTCAGCACCCTATAAGTATATCAGGAGAAAGGAACTTCCAGTAATCCGAATAACATGCTCCGCTAATGCGTCTGTCTCTAGTGTCATAACATAGTTAGGTAGGGGTTTGAATCCAGCAAGTGTGTGTGAAGGGTTGTTAGTGTGTATGAAAGAAACATCCCTTTTGGCAACTGTGTAAACACACCACAGGATGCCCATTCCCCTTTCTAAACACTGATGATGCCAGCACCCTATAAGTATATCAGAAGAAAGGAAATCACCCAGTAATCCGAATAGCGCGTTCTGCTAATGTGTCCGTCTCTAGTGTCATAACATAGTTAGGTAGGGGTTTGAATCCAGCAAGTGTGTGTGAAGGGGGGTTAGTGTGTATGAAAGAAACATTCCTTTTGGCAACTGTGAAAACACATCACAGGATGCCCATTCCCCTTTCTAAACACTGATGATGATGTCAGCACCCTATAAGTATATCAGGAGAAAATAAATCTCCCAGTAATGCGAATAGCATGCTCTGCTAATGCGTCCATCTCTAGTATCATAACATAGTTAGGTAGGGGCTTGAATCTGGCAAGTGTGTGTGAAGGGTGGTTACTAAGTGTGTATGAAAAGAACATCACTTTTGGCAACTGTGAAAACACACCACAGGATGCCCATTCCCCTTCTAAACACCGATGATGTCAGCACCCTATAAGTATATCAGGAGAAAATCAATCTTCCAGTAATGCAAATAGCGCGCTCTGCTAATGTGTCTTTTTCCAGTGTCATAACATAGCTAGGTAGGGGTTTGAATCCTGCAAAGGGGATGTATGAGTGGGGTTTGTGTGTGTGTATAATGCTGTGAGGGAAAAGTGCCTTTTGCCAACTGGGAGAACACACTACAGGGTGCACATCCCTCTTCCTAAACACAGATGATGTCAGCACCCTCTAAGTAAAGCATTAGAAAGGATTTCTCCCACTAATGCAAATAGCACACTCTGCTAATCTGTCTGTCTCTAGTGTCATAACACACTTTGGTAGGGGTTTGAATCTTGCAAATGGAAAGTGTGTGTGCACAATGCTGGGGGTGGGATGTGGCTTTTTCCAAATGGAGCTATGCACTGCAGTGTGCACATTTCCATTAACAAACAGTGATGTTGACAGCACCCTATACAAACAACATGACAACAGACAACTGCCAGTACTCAGTATAGTGCTACATGCTACTGTAACATGCACATGTACCAGAATATACCTAGATAGTGTTTTGAAACCTGAATGTGGCAAGTGTGTGGATGTGGGATGTTTCTGTGTGTGCATTTCTGTATGGAAAACATGTTGGATGTGGCAATCAGGGAACCACAGTACCTGATGCACATTACACTTTTAAACTAATGAGGCTGCCTGCAACCTGTGAGTACAGGTAGAGATGAGAAAATCGGTAGTAATCCGAATAGTGCACTTTTCAAATGTGTACCTGTCATGTGTCGACAGCTACTCATGTTGGGTAATAAATAATGGAAATGGCAGGTGAGCGTGTGCATGTGTGGGGGTAGCAGGGTGTGTGTAAATGCATGTGTGACAGAACAGATACATATAGCTGAATCTACAATACAGCACATGATGCACATTCCCATAGTCAATGGTAGCATGTGATGGTGTGCAGCTGGTACACTTTGGTAAGTAGTATGGGTGCAGATAACAATTCAGGACATTCATACAGTTACTGCAGCAGGAATGCTGGGATATACACACAATCATAGTGGAACAGTGAACAGTTACCAACATGTTACTACTTATACACATCTATGTAGTCACCCTGTGCATCAGCAACGTGTTTACCCTTTCCTGCACTGATGTTGTAGTATGCAGGAGGTGGCACAGTGTCATCATATGCACAGGGTGTGGGTTAGATATGCCCAAGCCAGCCACTGCTACCGCCAATTGACATGTGTGTGTATGTGTGTTTGTGAGGGGCAGCAGTACAGGGTGGACCAGTGTTGGTGCAGTGTGTGTGTGTATGTGTTTGCCCTAGGTGTTAAATTTCTGCATGTGTGTAAGCACGCACACAGTCCCACATAATGGCTGCCATGTACAGGGTTTTGTGGCCAGCCACAGACTGCACCTGTCAGGTCATCCAGATCAGTGTCTGTGGGCACAGACACGGTACCTGTGCCTGGCAGGGGTGCTATGGACCGTATCCGGTACTAACCCAGACTGGGTACTGTCATTGGAAGCTGGTGTGTGTTGACTGGACACAGTTACCTGTTGGGACTGTCCAGAGCCACGTGCACGTGGTCTCCTGGGGCGTCCTGATGACAGCACTAACCCAGCATTGCTGGGGCTGCTGCTGACACTTGAGGTGTGTGAGTGGGCCTGTTGTCATCGTCGGCGACTGCCAGCTGCTGCTGTTGCCGGCATACGACGCGTCGGCGCATAAACGCACACCATCGCCCTGGCCCATGGACATCTGGTTGTGGAGCAGCTGTTGTATGTCCCCGCAATGTCTGTCAATGACATCTGTGAAATTACGAATAGCATTCGCAATGTCACGCATGCCATCTGTAATGGCTGTGCAACATGCTGTCAGCTCCCTCAGACCCTATCTGGTGTACCTTTCCATACGCACCTGTGCCTGCATAAAAGTCCAAAACATAGTGGAGGTTGACATACCTCCTTGGGCACGTCGGCCAGAGGCAGTACGGCCACGGATGCCCCCATGAGAACCCATGGGCGACTGTCTGCGTAACCAGACACCTACAGCAATTGGGAAAACCCCAACAGTACCTCATCAAGAGGATCAAAGGGCTCAAACAGATGCCATATATTGCCCGGTTAAAGAAAGTCCAGCTGGACTCAGTGGCATACTGCCTGTTCAGAGGCAATCTGTGCCTGACGTATACAGCCATGTCTAACCCAGAAGTAATGGACATGCTGCACCTCAGGAAATCAGAATCCCATACGGCCACACGCTCAAGAGACCTGAACCTTAGCACTGAAATAAATGGGACATGCTGGAGGGACAGATTCATAACCCAGAGGCTCCCTTCACTCTGTAATGAACTCACAGTACAGGTTAGGCAGAGTCCCTCATTGACTCTCTTCCATAGGAATCTGGATGAGTGGATGGGAGATCATAGTTGTACCCCAGGTATCACTTCTATGTCACTGTTAGACAGAGGCACAGTATACTAACCTCGGAAAAGGGCATAGCAAAATAAATTTTAATTGGGTGGCGAAAGACAAACACATTCTGGCTAGGCTTATCAATGCCCTAGGGCAAATAGCCTAGTATGAACCTATGAACCTATGTGTACTGCTATACTGCTTCTGCCATATGTTGCATGTGTGTGTGTTGTGGGGATGCAGGTAATGGCCAGATATTTCTGCACAGGCAACACTTCTGGAACACCCTGGGTGTTCATCCCAACATACTGTATGTGTGTTGCCACCCAACACTGTGATGTGGACACACATTACTCAGCCTGGATATACATATCCCAACAACACCACAAGCACAGTACACTACCTTGCTATGTATGTATGTAATTACACAGTTATTCACTAGTTAGGACTGTGATGCTATCCATGCCGCCCACTGGGCCAGTGGAAGCCACAACACACATTGCTGGCCCCTTTGCAAAAGCTTACCACAGACATCCCACATAGTGCATGTAATATGCACACACATATCTAACCCAGACCGTATGCACACCACTTATTTATCCTGTCCAGTGGACTACAGATACAGGCACATAGCAGGAGGCTACTGCAGCACAGGCAGATTCACATGAAGGCAAGGCATCTGTGGTCAGCAGTGGTAAGATGCTTCACATTCACCAAATGCACAGATATTGGCAACATTGTTGCAGACAGCTTAGGTGCAGGTATCCCCCCCATTCTCCTACACAAGTGGAATTAGTTATCACAGATGAATGTAACCTCCCTATCATCTCACATGTCCAGGTGAGGGCCACCCTCAACATTGCAGAACACACAGCATCACTGTTACAAAATTGTATCCCTGGATGTCTGATACGTTCACCCCTAGAGGACATAGCACCACATTACAGACTGATAGTAAACCATGGCCATACTACAGGATATGTACCTGAACAGTGCCATACATACACACTGGTCCCACTCCAATGAGGAGGAACCTCTACTGACCCTGTGAACTACTGCATCATATGCATAACTGGCCTTGTGTTCTAAGCTATGGAAGTTTTAAGTATGGACGACATGTACAGCAATATTACATATGTATATATATCAGGACTACGTACACACAACCTATCTCATCGACATACCTATAGACAGTGAACTATGATACATTTGGAGGTTTCACAGTAAACACAGTATTAACCTGCTACTTTGCATTACCTGTGTTTGTGTCAGCTGTTGCTGTGTCAGTGGTGCTACTTGCTGTTTGCTGCTGCTGCTGCTGCTGGTTTTGTTGCTGGCTCTTTCTTTTTTTTTTTCTCTCTCTGTCTCTCTCTCTCTCTCTCTCTTTCTCCGTCGGTTTTGTGCAATGAATGTATTGCGTGTGTGGAGTGTTAGTACTGGATGCTTTTGTAGGTATTTGCATAGGTCCATGTGATGGCCTCTGTACCAGTTGTAAGGCAGTATTTGCTAATTGCATGCAGCCAGTTGTGTACTGATTGCATGTCTCACTGTGATTTCAGGACAGTGCTATAAAAGGGTATGTGAGATAGGCATTGCCCTTTCAGATTGTAAGGGCGTGGACCATGCTGGTATGCTGTCGACAGTGTTCTGTGAGTGTGAAGGTTAGTAAGTCTCTCATGCTTCATGCTGTGTTGTAAATTCAGGTTGCTGCATTTCTCTCACCTGTTCCCTGTAGTGAGTGTGTATGCATACTGACACCTACAACTATATTTCATATGTATTAATATATATTATATATATATATATATATATATATATATATATATATGTATGTGTACATATACATACTTTCATACATGTACATTAGCTGACATTATTGGGTACAAGCTAACAATTAGCAGGGCTGTTTCTGTTAACACTAAACTAGTATGGGAATCCAGTAATTGGGACAGTATAAGTCTACCTGACATGCTTTGGGTAGTACACATCCTATATTGCCTTTATCTTCATTCCTACTATTACATGTTCTACTTATTTTAGCACTACATTCCTGCATGAGAGTCATGGCTTACTGGTAGCTCTTACAGACCAGTGTTACACTGGTCTTGTGGAAGGGCCTAATAGTATGCTTTTATTTTGCTTTCAAATTGAGTACAGGGCCTATCAATCAGAGTGCTGGAGGCACCTTTAAGCAGTTAAAAGGGTTAGTAGGTCTCACAGGAGTCAGGCTGTGTTGCAGATTCTGGTTGCTGCATTTATCTTCCCTGTTTCCTGTAGTGAGTGTGTATGGATACTGACACCTACCACTATATTTCATATGTATTAATATATACATATATATATATATATATATATATATATATATATACACATATATATATATATATATATATATGTATGTGTGCATATACATACTTTCATATATGTACATTACCTTACATTATTATGTACAAGCTAACAATTAGCAGGGCTGTTTCTGTTAACACTAAACTAGTATGGGAATTCAGTGATTCGGGCATTAAAAATCCACCTGACATGCTTTGGGTAGTACACATCCTATATTGCCTTTATATTGATTCCCACTATTACATGTTATATTTATTTTAGCACTATGTTTGTGAATGAAAGTAATGGCTTAGTGGTAGGCTTACAGACTAGTGTTACCAGCGTCCTGAGTTTGAGACTGACAGTGGGGCTTTTTTTCCTTTCAGGATGAGTACAGGACCTGTCAATCAAAGTGCTGAAGCCACCTTTAAGCAGTTAAAAGGTTTAGTAAGTCTCACAGGAGTCAGGCTGTGTTGCAGATTCTAGTTGCTGCATTTATCTTCTCTGTTTCCTGTAGTGAGTGTGTATGAATACTGACACCAACCACTATATTTCATATGTATTAATATATATATATATATATGTATATGTATGTGTACATATACATACTTTCATATATGTACATTACCTTACATTATTATGCACAAGCTACCAATTAGCAGGGCTGTTTCTGTTAACACTAAACTAGTATGAGAATCCAGTAATTCAGGCATTAAAATTCTACCTGACATGCTTTGGGTAGTACACATGTATATTGCCTTTATATTGATTCCTACTATTACATGTTATATTTATTTTAGCACCATATTCTTGTATGAGAGTTATGGCTTAGTGGTAGGTCATACAGACTAGTGTTACTGAGGTCCTGGGTTCGAGACTGACAGTGGGGATTTATTTTTCTTTCAAACTGAGTACAGGACCTGTCAATCAAAAGTGCCTAAGGCACTTTTAAGCACTTAAAACCAGGTCTGCGCTCGGTTGCACGGAGCTCACGCATGCACACTGGCAGTGAGCTCTGAGCAAACAAGCGCACACCCGTGCTATTTTCTTTGAAAGAAAAGAAAAAGGGGTGACAGGAAAGTGGTGAAAAAGGGGTCACAAAGAGGGTAAAACAGTAGGGAAACAAGCTTGGAATTTGCAGGAAGGATGTAGGTGAGGCCCATAGCTGCCCATGTCTTTCTCAGCAACAGCTGTGCATTTGTATGCAATTTGGTGTGACATTTGGAACCTTCCACCCCTGAGAGAGGTGTCAGGACAACATTAATACCTGTTGTACAGCCAATTGTAATTAACAGTTTTAATGTCCAGCGGACATGTGTGCAACATGGACAGCTATGTATGGGGCGTAATTTTTTTGTGGGTACAGAGTGCCCTTTTTTTTGTTTTTTTATCAGGTGAGAGTGTTATGTCAGGTGAGGTAGTCGGTATAGCTGGGGAGGTAGGTTGGGTAGGTTAACAGACAAGACAGACAAGACACATACAGGGGCGGTGTATGACACATGTGGGGGGGTTACACAATTGACGGGGATGGAGGTTGGGATATCCGGGGCACATGAGCCCACAGATGGCAACAGTGGAACTGATATCCCCACCCATAGGCAGTTGCCACTGTTCCTTCACAGCCCAGGACGGGGCTGTGCTGGGGGCTGTGCAGGCGGGACAACGGGCATGCCCGTTAGCTGTGCCACCCGGGCCTCGAGCTGGCGTAGGGGCCCAAGAACATAGTCTTGGATCTCCCTTCGCACCACAGACCGGACACCTTGGAGGGTGAGTGGACGGGCTCCACCGGCCACGCTTGCAGAGGGGGGACGGGCCCCATCCCCTGCAGCGCTTCCACACGAAGGTGGCACAGGGCCACCGGAGGAGGGTCCAGCCTGGGCACTAGTGCCAGGTGCAGTCTCCAGCTGAGGTGGGAGAGGTGGGTCCGCTGGGACCTGCCTTCCCAAGCATTCTAGGTTTGTGAGTATGTTATGTTAGTTTGGGTTAGCAGCATATTATTCCATTCAAATTAGTTGTAACAGCATGCATTGGTATTCCCATTAAACAAACACCCAGATATTAACACCATTGAACAACGGGCATATTAATATCACATGCATTATTCGAATGGAAATACACAATCAAACAACATGCAGGGTTGATTAATGGCAACAGGCCATCAGGTTTGCAGGTATGAACAGGGCACATGCAACAACAGACATGCATATATTTTTGAAACAGGGCAAATGTCCATGGTTAATGAAATGTTCACATACCAATATTTAGTGAGTTTTTTAATTTGCAATTATAGGGTGGGGTGGGGAAAGAAAATGATGACACATTCATACATTATACATTAATATACATTTGTAATAGAAACACAATTAACTTGTGGGTGATAGTTTCAAAATGATTCTTTATTGACTGTCATGCTAGACCTGTTACAGATACATCACTATCTTAGTTATTGTGACTTTGATCAGATACATCCTCCTGCTACACTTTGATGACAGGGCAGGGGGCAACTATGGATGTTTAGTATGTCAGACAATCATTCATTCTATCTAAAAATTGTTGACTGTCATCACCATATACAGATTTTGGCTTAAACATTCAAGATTTAAATACACTGCAATCAGTTTGGATGTTACTTTTTAATTCCCACATGCATGTAGTTCTGTAGAACCACACTGAGGCTTATATATTCAGGGGTTATTACTACTTTATTTATTGATACATGATCCTTTCAGTCACTCTCACACATCCTGCTATTTCACAGCTCAGGTTGGTACTTCTATGCTTTTTTCACATATTAGACCTGTGGTGATTCAAACACTTTCCAGCAGCCTCACGTCTGTCATGATTCAGCATTTCAACAGGGGATATATCTCACATGTGATTAACTCAGCTTCTGAGGCTGTACTCTTGAGACTACTGCAGGTTATACTACATTTAATTAATGGTGGGACATCTGTATTACAGAACTATTTATTTCTATCAATTATATTTCCAGTTTCACTTGCATATTGATGAACTTGTTGCAGCCATACCTGCAGACTTTCACTTGTTGCTTGCACATTCTATTACTTTTAATCAATACACTGCAGTGTTCTGCTACGTGCTACACTATAATATTTATTTACAAGTACTAGGTGGGGTTACTAACCTGCATGGTGGCGCAGCCGCACCAGCCTGCAGTCATGCGCCCTTCGATTCATAGAGCGGACACCTGCAGCTGTAATACAAAACAAGTAATATTGGAATACACATCTCCATGGTATCAGCTAGTTGAATTCCTTACATACATAAGTAAAATGTAACTTACTCAGTAGTGGGGCATTGGGCATATCTCGGGCCTCCTGGATCCATTGGGTCAACTGGTCTTCTTTACGTCGCTTCAGGTCTGCATGGTGGTGACGGACCTGCTCACCAGTATGTGGAATCCCAGTAGCACTAGTGAGATCATGAGCCAACTGGTCCCATGCCTCCACTCTGCATGCTCCCCATGAGACCTGGCCCTGCATGAGTTGGGCCTCATGATGGTGAACTAGGAGCCAGACCATGTATCTGGACTCCTCAACGCCCCACCGCTGTGCTCGAAAGCAACGTCCCTCCCCTACTCCACGCATTCTGCCTGCAGGTCTATTCTACAATCGTTTCTGCTGTGTATTCCCACCTATGGGGCTTATATATGCCAATTTACCTGCACATTTCTATGATTGGCCATTTTGAAATTGTATCTACTTCACAGAAACTGCTTTATCATGCTCCATTTTGAATTATATCCTATATATATGCTATTTCTGCATTTCTAAGTACTGCTGTCATGACTTAGTGGTTTAGTACCTTGACTATAGTGCATGGTATCCTGGGTTCTAATCTGATCACTGATTTTTAATTTTCATGACTGTCTAGAAATGAGTTGTGGACCTGTCAATCAAACATGCAAAAAGCACTTTTAAGCACTTAAAACCAGGTCTGCGCTCGTTTGCGCGGAGCTAATGCATGCGCACCGGCGGTTAGCTTGTGGGAGCGACGCGCACCTCCGCGCAAACGGTGTGCACTGGGATAAACCTTAATTGGCTAGTAACATGCATGTTGAGCTAAGCACAGCTAGTTGCACACAGTTTGAGCCTGTTAAACCAGTGCTTATCTACGGGCAAGCAATTTGCAGCCTTTGAAACACTACTCAGCTACGGGAACTCTGTCTCACAGCAGCTTAGCTATCACTACATTTCTAAATAATTTTATTATTGTACTACTTGAAAATATATGCTCCATTTCATTACATTTTACAAAAGGAAATACTTTTACATTTGTACAATACTGTCAGGGGCCTTTTTAGTGCTTATTTACAAAAAAAACAGGTTGTTGTGTGGGCTCGAACCTTGCCTGCCTGCTCTTAAGCCGACAACTCTACTGCTATGCTATTACTTCTTGGCTTACTTTGCATATTTAGTTCTTATATCCTTCTCCACTGATTGCTAACTGCAGTTGCGCTAGTAGCACACCCGCGCACACGAGCGCACGCAGTAGCAAACATTTACTGGGTTTAAAAAAAATAAAACAGTTTTTATTTTCATTTTATAACATCTGTTCACTTTTTACATTGCTGGTCTGTGGGGGCATGTGTTGTGTAGTGTGTTTATTCACATTTCCATGGCCTCTCTCGTGGCTGTTTACTTTCAGCCATTCTAGACTTCCGGGGGCATGTCCGCTTGCAGGGCTTAGCCTACGGACACGCCCCCTACTGTCTTACATGGACCGTGTAAGAGTTACAGTGTGATTCAGCATGCCTCATGCACCTCATGCATATGCATGACATGCTGGCATCACACCGTTTAACTGCAGCCTCCGTGTAAGAGTTATAACTCTTACACGGAGGCTTCCTGAATCTGGCCCAATATGTTGCAAAAAGTAATATGTATTTTTTCATGTGCACTAGAGACTGACAATTTCAAGTAACATATAAAATGTAACTTTTACAGTGCAGACAGCTTGTGAAATCAGCATGTTAAACTGAGTAATACTTTTTAGTCAAGCAGCTACATTTAAGTGCACATGTAGTTTGGGAACATTTCAGTTGTGTTTCCAGGAATATGTAATCCTATGAGGATAAATCATAAAATATTACAAATAGTCCTATTATGTATTTATTTTACCTTGCTTAGGTTGTTTTTCATTTTAATAACTAAACAACATTACTTTTTCTTATTATTTGTTATCTGAGAGGCTAAATGCACTTCACAGGTTCAGTGTCCTTAGAAACTGCAGCAGTTGTTTACTGTTGCTATGGCAACACACATAGAATGTAAAATAATTCAAAGGACATATGTACATGAATGGAACATTTCAGAATTAATCACAAACATATCCCCACTCCCAATAAGCATACCAGTGACTATCATTAATCTAATAAATATTGTAATAATTAAGTTCACTATTCCAATTAGTCTACCTTAAAACTAAATTATTTTTGACTATTATTTATCTATTTATAGATAGTGAGTTATTAAATATATACAGACTATATTAGTATAGTAAATAGGAGAGGATTTAGAATGGGAGACAAGATGCAGTTAAAATAATAATGAGAAACGAGAGAGAAAGAAAAGAGAAAATTAAGAGAAAATACACATATACTATGTATGTTGATTTGCAGTATAAATACTTTATGTGCTATATAACCCTTCTTCTGTGATAGAAAAGTACCCTGTTTTACATACCTGAGGTAATGTGAAAACTTTTCAAAAAATACAGATAAAGATTCCTGTAGTTAGTTACCTTTGTTTTTAAATTCCAAGCAATAAAATTGGACCTTTAAAGTAATGTTAAAACAATTCATATCATAGTAGATGCTTTGAGAGATTTGGCTGTAACAGTATCAGTCTTTTGCTTCTTCTTTTTGACATCTGTCCAGACACTTGTTTCTTTTGTTCTCTTGAGAGAAGGTGACATCCAATTCATATCTTTTGGTAAAGTAATCACATTAATAGTTTTAATAAATGAAGAGGCTTCCTCTAAGTCAATAAAAGTCCTCATCTCGTTCGCATACAGTATTATCTTAGCTGGATATGCAAGTTGTGCCTTGATGTTATTTTGTTTCAGAAACTTTATCATTGGCCACACTTTTTTCCTTTGTTCAATTATTCTAGATGAATAGCCATTATCAAATCTTATCAGGCTCTGTTTATATTTTAGAGGTGCCTTCCTCCAAGCAGATCTTAAAATCAGTTCCTTGTCCAAGTATGAAAGAAATTTGATAATTATTGAACTAGGAGGAGAGTTTGAGTTAGTGGCAGGTTTCCCAAGAGCTCTGTGTGCCCTCTCAATGTCAAAGGAAAGTCCTTCTTTTAAATTTAAAAAGTCAGTGATCCAGCTTGATAAAAAGGAAATAATATCCTCACCTTCTATGTTTTCAGGTAATCTGAAAATCCTGATGTTATTTCTCCTCTCCCTATTTTCCAAGTCATCTACTTTATTATCCAACCAAGTGTTTTGTTTAAGAAGTAGTTTTTTCTGTGTTTCCTCTTCCTTATGTTTGCTTTCTAAGTATTTATAGAAACCTCTATTCCTGTTATCCTTGTCTGGTGTTGTTGTAGCATTTCCTTGAGGGTGTCAGCCTGTTTTTGATGGCTTGTTTTAAGATTCTCTAGGTTCTCTTTAAAACCACCCATCTTCAAAGACAACTCCTGCAGGGTAGATGCCATCTGTTCCAGTTCCTTCTTT
>NC_056737.1:548977406-549027406 GCF_019279795.1 Protopterus annectens
GCAACCTTGGTGAGTGGATGGGAAATCAAAAATTTGTCCTCGGCATCCACCTGTGTCACTCATTGACAGGGATGACAGGTGCTAACTGAGGTTTATTTTTTGGGGATAAGCTCTTGGCTAGGCTTGTAAGGGCCTCAGGCCCATTAGCCTAGTAACCTCCTATGATCCTATGTACTCCATCTGAACATGGGTATTTAAATGACTTTAAATCTAAATGCAGCATAGTGGTGCTGAATGGCATTTAGATGTTTCTGAATTACTCCACTATCTTGTTTTGCCTTATGCAACACTTCATTATATAGTCATTGGCATGTAACACTGCCAACTATATTATTTAGCATAGCAACAACATGTTGATGTGTTTTATGGATTGCAACCACTTTGCAATTGGCTGCTCATTACACAACTTTGCTTTTAGTATGATGCAGCAAACTTTTCTGAATCCAGCACTGTGTCAAAATTCTAAGGGAGAAGTGTTCAAAACCATTAACTCCAAGCTTTTAATTTGGTGAGACAGTCTAATAATTTTCAACATTTCATCTGTTTCACCAAGACCTTAGAGAAAGAAGAGTCTTTTACAGCAAAGTTTATTACGTCTTGCATGTCTGAGATTAAAGTCAAAATGTTTTGTTCTGCACCCGGACAAGTGATGCAATAGGAGTGAAACTGAATGAAGGAATAAGTAGCAGACAAGAACCATTTAGGCACTCGACTAGTCTGTTGTTTAGTCTCCCAAACAGGATATGGCTATTATAATTTAAACAGGTTTCAAAGATTTCCTCCTTTTAATTCCCTGTAAATCTGTATGCCTACCCCTGATCGCTTTTAATACATTTATCCCAAGCTATGTTACTCATACTCCTCAACCTGGAAACATCAAAAATCTGGACAAGGCCCATGAAAAAAAGGTACACATCTGTATGCTGATTAACATCAAATTTGCATACATAATTATGTAACCCCACCCACTCCAATGGGATTGTGGGATGCCAACTTTCAAAAGCAAACTGAAGAACAGACAACCAAAATATGGCACCAGAGTCCCCCTGCAGCCATTCCAATGTCCCATTACCTGTCTATTTCTCCCCATTTACCATAAACACTAATGTGTGCATACTGCTTTACTTCTACAATGATTATTTGTATTTTATTTTTATATTTTACAGCACAATGCACAAACTCCAGACTTGTACTGTTTTTTTTTTTTGACAGTACAATTTGTTGAAGATGCAGGAACAGAATTTCACCTAGATGTGTCAGATGTATTTCTTACCCAGTCCATATCCTCATCAGCAGTGCATACTATATTTAGAAGAAAAATGACCTTTTCTACTGCAGTCTACTTAAGTTTTACTATACATTCGTATCAGTATATTTTAATCTTTGTTGTTACTTTTCTTTAGTATGTCTTACTGCTTTAGAAAAAATGTTTATTTTTCTTACATTTCATACTGTTTAGTTTTTATGTAGGTGGCATGACAATGCTTAACTAGAGCATTTTCAAATATGTTGAAAATATGTTTATCAAGTATCTTTTTTTTTCTCTCTTCAGTGATTTGGTTTCTTTACAGTTGTCAGACATCTGCTTCTAATTATCAGTTTTCCCTAGTCCTTATTTGGAGGAAGGTTATTAAAATGCAGGTTATCTAAATCAGCAAGGCTAAATGGAAACATGACTGATCAAGTGACAGTAATGGCTACCCAAACAAATGGACGGATGGGAAGGTGTTGAAATCTTGATTGATTGCTCAAAGGCTCATCCTGTCTATGTCCTTTATAGTCTCTCAATTCAAAGGAAGTGTGTGCGCTTATTTATTTATTTATTTATTTATTTATTTGGGGGGGGTAGTAAGATCCTAAAACTATAAATGACATTTGCTGCAATGAGTCAGCATAAAGATAAACAGTATGCCTCTGCTGAACTGTATATTTATAGTTAAATGTTGAAATAATTATTTATTCATGTCATCCATTGCTTAATGCAAGGGCCCAGCATTGGCAATACTTTACAACTAAGATTCTCAGTGGTAGCCTTAGTTTTTCTAAAAGATGTTGCTATCCTTATTTTCCTCATTCTCCATTTTGACTGGGTACTGTAGTATTCAGGCTACATGAAACAAGTTAACGTGGCAGGACCTGGCATCTCTGCATGCCATATAAGCAATAGCAAGGGATAGAAACATAAATCTGCAGTAGTACTACATCAGTTGGATGAAAGTTCAGACTCCACTGTGTTACTGGTGAAGGTACCTGACCTGGTAAGAATTTAGAGTTGTTTAAATAATAGTAAGTGGTGAACCCAGGTTGAGCAGTACACACACACCTCTTTACTCAAGCTAAATAAAATAAAACAACATACTTCACCCTGGAATGCCGTGTTCATTCTCCCCAGTTCCTGCTTGTCTAAATCCATTTGAAGAATAATTCCAAAAGTGAAACACTGATACATCCACTCATAGAATGCTGCTGATAAATCCATTCACACTTCAGTTCGCAGATAACTATTTTCCTGATAGATTTGAATAAAATGTTTTCCACTCACATCCATTGCCGGAAATGTGTGCACTAGCTCAATTCCGACAGGCTGGTAGCCCTGATGGAGCTGACATCTTTATGCACGTGATGACATCAGCTCAAAAACAGAAAAGAAAATTAAAAAATAAAAAAAGCTGGAAAAAAGTCGGAACTGAAGGGGTGCCACTCGGGAATCATGGCACCCCATTATTTGGACCCCAAAACTCGGTAATAGCCAAGTAAATCGGTACAGTTGGGAGGGCTGATGCTACTGTATTGTTAGGGACTGAAACTAGGAATGTGTGTTTATGCTGAATGTTGTTTGACTGAATGAGAACAACATAACTTTGTTACTGAAAGCCACTTTCTGTAAATATATGGTATTGCCCATTATTCACTATTGGGTAATTGTGGAGTTGTTACATATATATTAGGGAAGCGCTCTCCCCCCACATGGGAGGTACAAGAGGTTTTCCCCTCCAAAAAAGGGCTTAAAATCATGTTCACTGAAAGTTGCTTTCAGTGATTTTCTTCATTGTTTTGTCAATTAGAGAAAAGACCATCAATAAGTAATCAGGAATACCTGAAACAGATGGGGTGGTGTAGGTGGAGGCAATGCAGGCAAATACAAATAGATTATAAGATTTCTTTCTTCATTTTGCAGTGCAAAAACATTGAAAGAAACATAAAGAAGAAAGTGTTCAAATCTGCAAAGGTAGCTGCCAATACCACAGTGGCTGTATTTGGGCTAAACAGACAGACCACGGAGCAAAGCCTGTATCAGTTCTTTACACAACATGAAGATGTGAAAAATGTCCACCTTGTCCCTCGAGGAAGAGATACAATAATCAGCTGGTGCAGTCACTGCAGTAGACAAAGTGAATGGTGCAGAATTAGATGGTTATAAGCTGTGTCAGTTTTGCTGACAAAGAGAGAGTACAGAGCCCTCATCAAAATAAGGATATAGAGAGGCAAACTTGGTAAGTGTTATCATACATGTTTGTGCTTTCATTATGTAGTATTTTGTAAGGAACAGTGTACAGATGCACAAACTATCAAATATTCTTTTTTGAGTGTCTTAATTTTAATGGGGCATTACTACATTTCCTAGGTATATGTCTGCACTTCATTAATAACTAAGGAAAAGTAATATTAGTTGGAGCTTGTACAAAAAGTTAATATGTAGTCATAATATTGTTTTGCTGAAATCCCCAAACCAAATCTCTGCACTGAACAACTGTTAAACCTTAATTCTATGATTAAGCATAATTGTGATAAAACATATGTACAATTTTTTAATATTAGGTGAAATAGAAAAGTTTTATAGTCCTGTCAGCTTGACTCTGGTATGTCTGAACCAAACATCGTTAGAGTAAATTCTTGGTAAGCATTATTAGAACAATCTCATTTTATTTATTTATTTACTGAATTTGTTAACTGGGAGGCTCATATTGAGCATGCAACACCCTTTCAGCAGTGGCTTACAGAGAAAAACTCCAGAAAACAATCAGGTGTATTAGACAGAGTACCAGTACAATTAGCCCAAGAAACAGAATTACTGTGTGCTAAAGCATTACAGACTGAATGGCACTCATCATTAAAGAGTCAATCTCTAATAAGATCGAAAGATGGAGGGCTAACATACAACTATAAAGATATAACATTTTAGCTCCTTACTCTGCTTCTGAATCACAAAAGTAACAACCCATGATCCCTCATTTTTTTTTTACTTATGTGCTTCTGGTATGCAAATCAGTTTCATCTTGAGATGAATGCCTGCTGATCTCTAGGTCAGTGAACCCTGAACTGTTCTAATAAAGCTAACCCATCTCTTATGGAATAAATTATTTGCCTTATTTGTTTACTAATTAAACCCATTAAGTTCAAGTCCCTCTTTTCAATGGAGGGCTGGAAGCCCACTAGCAGGTTAAGTCACTATGATGGGTAAGGAATCCTCCATCAATGTGAATTATCAAAATGCATTGACTGATAAGCTTTGGAATCGACAACAAAGAAAATCAAAGTGCTTTGAATTACAGATGAATGGACTTTAGTAACCAAGAAACAGTAAACGTTTGTCAGCAAAAACTTTTTATTCATAACTTCATGGATAAACTTTGGTAACCAAGAAACAGTAAACATTTATCAGCAAAAAAAATGTATTCATAACTTTAACTACATAAAGTAAATATGCAGTATTATATTTACAAAGTATAAACAGTGAATAATTTTCCTCACTCTGCATATCTCCACAACTTTTTGTTACGTTTAGATAATATTGAGTTACGGTTGCAGATAACTTCATTCTGCCTACATGTTCGCTCTATGTCTACAAATTACTACTTACTTTACTTATTTGATTTGGAAACTCAGTACTGAAGCTCTTTCTCTGAAGGCAACACATTGCTTTTTTATCTTTTCTCTTTTTTTAGAATTGCAGTATTTTACTGTTGGGAAACATCCACTACTTCACCCCCTTTCCCACTCACTTGTATATCATTTCCTCTAAATATCACTAAGCCACTCACAGTAGCTCTCATATTCCCTGCCTTCCTTTCTCTTGCATTTTTCTCCTTCACAAAAACACTTTTCCCCCCTCTGGTAAGTCCCACACACATCCTCCTCCTTTCCTAATGCTGTATCACCCTCCTAGGCCAAAAAATAGATGCACCTCCAATTGATTAACAACATTTCTAGGACCAAACCACTGCAGCCTCAGAATGTAACATTGCCCACTGTAGTATCTTCTTGTCTTACTTTTCTAACTCCTTCCAAATCCATCACAAAATGCTACACCATTCGTATACCCCAGTCTAGACATACATTGCAGCATTTTAGCTCAAACAAATCCATTAAACTTTTCCCACAATTCTTTATCAATACAAATACTTTACACTTAATAAATACCTTCTTATATCACACTATAAACTAAACTAAATTAAACAATGAAGCATCTTAAAAATGCTAACCCTCTCAGCTAGCAGAATCCAAAGTAACAAACTATAATTGGCGACATGTAAAATACAGGCTGACCCCAATACTGCTGCCTTTACGAATTTACAGAAATATTGAAGCAAACAATGGACCAGACAACATACATTATTTCAATACCTCCAGCTAGCTATTCTACTGCCTTGCAAATGCAGGTAGCATGACAAATAAATTAGAACAGATAGACTCTTCTTTTAATTTCATTCTAACCTGGCCTAGCAAAAATAACATAATATTACAATGAAAATTGTATTCTAAAACCCACTACTTCCCATGCTGTAATTAGCGGTTGAATGCCCATCTTGGTCATAGAACTGGAGATGGTACTGTGTTACTGTACAAAACAGAAATGTCTAATCATTCTTCCTGGCTACATCTGTAAACTTAATTTTTCATACAGATTGGCTAATTGTCAACTATCCCATTCAGGAATACGCCTTGGCAGTTTTAACATAAACCTTTTAGGACTATCCAGAAATTATATAAACACATTTCTGTAGACTTAGGACTGTAAGAATTAATTTGAGAACCAGCATAACCAATCCTCTGAACTTATAACCATTTTGTATTAGAACTCATCATTACAAACATCCACAATAGTGTATCCTCCATAACTATGGTCACAGTATTAATCAGTGACCACTGTCCAATCACATTTAAAGTAATAAACCATAGAGAAAGGCAACCTTGTACCCAAATGTCCATTAGATCTAAAATCCTAGAAGAACTTCTCAAACTTAATTTAGAAACCATGAACTGGTATAGCATCTTCACCTACCAAGGCCCCACAGAAGCATCAAATTTACTAGCATCCTTACTTCTTTATAGTTATCAGACTACATAACACAAAATATTATAAATGAATTACTGAGGAGCTTAAAACTCTCTTTGGTTTAACATGTAAGATATGGGTCCAGTGAATAAAAACTGCAAACTCTAAAACATGAGCCAGATTTATAGAACTACACAACTTACACACTGGTCCATGGGCATAAAGCCCCCTTACTTCCAAAATGATTAAGTCTCTGACCTAGCACAACCAAGAATTAATGGAAGCATGTTAATCTTATAGCAGGTAGATTGCAACTACTGGTGGCCTCAATCTACAGCAACCAGTGGTTAGAAAAGGTTCTAAGGTCAACAAAGACTAGACTGCAGACCTGGAAGTTGACTGGAACAAAAGTGCAAGAGTTCCAGAAAATCCTCAGGACTCTAGCATCTCAGGAAGAATAGGAAATATATGAAACTGAAAAAGAATGGCAGCATCTCAAAAGAGCATATGTGAAGCCAGATATGGAAATAAGGTAAATAAGGCACATGAAGAAAGTTGGTGGCAGAATGTGGAAGTCCAGGAAGTTATCAAAAGAAAGGAGGAGTGTAGAAAAAAGGTAGAAACATAAATGACAGATCAGACTAAGAAGGAATACTGGTTGGCTAAGAGACCACTAGCAATAACAAAGAACAAGGCATTAGAGGCACTCTGCCAGCTTCTGGAAAGCAACTTGCCAGATGGAACACATTAATTTTATCAGGCTGCAAGGCAAAAATAGTATTTATTTTGTTTACTTTTTGTTTTCTGTATTTGATTTTGCATTTCTTGACTGGGATTGTCCAACTGGGCATGAGATCCCCTTTCCAATGGAGACTTGGTGAGAAAATTTCCATATGACATGTAACAATAACAATATACTATACAAACTTTACATGGCAAACAGCAATAATAATATATAGTATGAATACGCAAACTACATACATGAATAAAACATAACATGTAAATCTTAAAATATAAAATGAATGTCTTTATACATGTGCAAAAAATGCATTTACATGTAGATTTCCATGTTAAAAAAGACATTTGTTTGAGAGGGTGTTCTCATTTTATCCAGGGGATAAACACTAACCGATCCAAGAGTGTCTTAGATGCTGCTTAAGATCTGCCTTAAAAGTCAGTAGTTGTTTTGTTTGCTTGAAGGCTAGAGTTTCACATTTTGGAGACATAGGTAGAGTAGAGTGCATCTCTTGCTGTATTCTGAGATTTATGTATGGTAACAAATTTACAGATTTATTTATGCTTGGATAGATGAACGAGGTAGTCATTGATCATCCCTCATAACAGGTGCCAGCAAAACTTGCTCTCCAGTCCACCTGACATCAAAAGAAGATGGAAGGAGTACATCCATCAGCTTCTGAATGAAGAAACCACCTCAGAAGATGTTCTGCTGTATACACTGCCTTTTATGACCGCAGAAGAAAAGTCCATTCTATAAGAACTGGTGTGGGCAGTAACGGGGTCTCCATCTTTAGTCACACTACATAAAAATGATGGCGGGGTGACTGTAGTCACACTACATAAAAATGATGGCGGGAGTGACTGTAGTCACACTACATAAAAATGATGGTGGGGGTGACTGTAGTCACACTACATAAAAATGATGGCGGGGGTGACTGGTAAGTATGCAAAGAAGTAGAAAGTAAGACGAGAGGTGACTAGTTTGGATTCAGATTAAGGTGTAACACAACTACCCAATGTTTTCTCTGTAAGTACTCAAGACAGGCAGCAATGCCATCTTTGTTTGGGATGTCTGTACAGAGTAATATAACATCCATTATGGCTAAAATATTGTTTGGTCATAGTCACAGTAACATCACAGAATGCAAAGAAAATGCTATGGAACAGAATCTCCATCAAAATAAAACAGAGTTCATCCCTGTTTATTTTCAAGTGCAATTTAGATCTATGGAAGGGAAACAGAAAATTTACCCCAGGACTGCCCCCGTACAACTAAAGCTCATAAATGCTTTATCCCATGCAAGGGTCCCCTTAAATTATCTATGATATGATCCTAGTTGTTCTCATTAGGGGTAATATATAATTATCGACCATGGGATGGGTAAGGCCAGTCTATATCCAAATTGGATAGGTTATTTCAAACACAAAAAGGAAAGCTGGCTAAGCTTAAAATGACCCACAAGGGCATTTAGCCTAGTACTTACTTAAGAACCTATGATACTGAGAGACAAGGCTTTGAGTAGGTCTGGATAATTTTTACAATTTACGCATTTGTTTTTTTACCGAGAAACCATTGCTGTTCTTGTTTTCATTCTTTGGGTTTAAATAATATATCTGGACATCTTTTGTATTGTGATTTACTGCTTAACTAAATATCAGAACAGTCTCTTGGAGTATTATCTTCCTGGCAAAATAAACACTCTAATGTAATATGCCAAATTTTAATTTCTGTGATATGGCATAACCTGGTCTTCTACAGTTTAAGGGTCACGCCTCCCCAACAGACACTCACATTATGTCTGCCTCTGAGGTGTAACTTGCATAATACATCCTGACTGCACATTTTTTCCATGCTAACATTTTTCAAGTGTCTGTGTTAGCCAACTGGAAATTAATCATCTATTTCCTTTTCTAGCACTGGATATTAAGGATTGTATCTAACATCAGTAATTTAATATATCACAACAAAGGACTCATGTCAGCTTGAAAGCTCAAGTTATTGCAAACGATATGTTGGCCTAGTAAAAAGCATCACATCAAGCTCATGCTCCAGCGTCTTTGTGATTTCTAAAATCAGGGATAAATTTGAAATTTAATGATAATTCACTAACTGAATAAACTGAGAAACAGGTTTTGTATCAGCATGCATATTCTCAACAGCAGGAAGGGATGACGTGAATGTGGTACTTGTCAGACATGGGTGTCACTTTAATACATGCCAGTTTTTCTATCCAAGACAGTTTTATTTTTCAACTTGAATTAAATTCTCAGAGTCAGGATAGAATCTGTAGCCAGCCACAGATAGCTTTCAACAAATTCTTCCTTCTAATTCCCAGTACAGCTGTATGTCTGCCTCCGATCACCTTTAATTCATCTAGCCCAGGCTGTGTTACTCTATTGTTAGAAATTAAAATAGGGATTGTGTGTCGATGCTAAATGCTTTTGTCCGAACTAAGAACACCACAATGGCTTTAAGACTGAAATCCACTTTTAACAAAGACATGATATATATAAGTTAGGGGATGCACGGGTGCTTGCCCTGTGCAAAAAAGCTTAAACTCCTGTTAGCTGAAAGTGGCTATCAGTATTTTTTTAAACATTGTTTGGCACGTCATAGAAAATAATTTCAACAAATAATAATGAATGCCTGAAATATCTGGGTGGTAGCTGGAGGCACTGAGGACAAACTCAACTATAGGAGGTTAATTAACACAACATTCAAATATTTTATTTTGTTTCTTATTTAATGACATCTGACTTAAGGAAAGTTAAACTGGATTGGAGCCTGTTTTCAGTGGAGCCTTGGTAGAAAAGCTCTAAAGTATTACAAAACATTTTAGGAACAATTATTTTACAAACTTCAAAAAATAATGCAAAAACATCTACAGTTTAAATAATTATGCCAACTTAGATGTAATTTAAGGTTTTAATAAGTTTCTTCCTTCATTTTGCAGTGCAAATAAAATAGAAGGAAACACAAGTGAGTTAGAAACGCTTGACTCTGCAGAGCCAGCTGCTAATACCACCATGGCCATATTTGGTCTCAACAGACCGATCACAGAAGAGAACCTGTATCAGTTTTTTTCATGTTATGGAAACCTGACAAAGGTTCACCTTGTCCGCAGAGGATAGGATAAAAAATCTGCTGGTTTTGGCTTTGTCTACTTTAAGGACCTTCAGGATGCCATGACTGCAGTGATAAAGTGAATGATACTTAATTAGACAAGCAGATGATATGTGTCAGTTTTGCTGACAAAGAGAGAGAGAGCAGAACCATCATCAAAATAAAGATTTGCAGAGTCAAGCTTGGTAAATTGTATTATATGTATTTGTGTTTAAATTATGTACTGTAATATAAACAACAGCTGCACATGCACAAACTGTCAAATACTCATGGATTAGAACTAAGCTAACTGCCCTTGTGGGCCATTTGTGTCTGTAAGGTAAACACCTTAATCATTATGCCAGCCTCCCACCTATAATATTAGATTGACTATGAAAGAGGTTCATAGATTAATACTATGCTAACTGCCCTTGTGGGCCACTTTAAGCCTAGCCAATTACCCCATGTAAGAATCAAACCCTGCACTCTGTGTTTGTAAGGCAAATACCTTACAAACTGTTTCTTCAGTTCTTAATTTTAATGGGACATCAACACATTTCCTGGACATATGTCTGCACTTCATTAATAGCCAAGGAAAATTAATATTAACAAGTTGGAGCCTGCAAAAAGTTAATATGTAGTCATTTTGTTTTGTTTAAAAACCTCAAAACAAGTCCCTTTACTGAACCACTATAAGACTCCATCTCAATGATCAAAGTGCTGTGATCAAACATATGCATAATTTTTTTTAATGATTGGTAAAATAGAAGGGGTTTATATTCATATGAGCCAAGCCTGACATGACTGCACCAAAATGTCTGTAGAATAATTGTTTCATGAACATTGCTAGAAAGACCTCAAACTATCCTTGGATAAGTCCCTCACACATCATTATCCTTTGCTACTATATCACCCTCCCAGACAATAAAAAAATCCAGCTCCAAATACCGAATCAAAGACTTGCAACAAAAGCCCACTGCTTCAGAAAGAAAAGTTGCAAGGGTGACTTGTGTTACTCTCTGCTACGTGTCAACCCCCAGTGTAAAAAATAAATGATTTTACTTTTTTAACACAAGCTTTCTTTTGTTTCATTTCCTTATCTGAGCTCAGAACTCCTTGTATGCAAAGTGATCTGAGAACTTCTGAGTTGCAGTTGAGAAAAAAAAAAAAAGATTGTCCTACTGTGGTCGTCGAGCTATTTTAAAAACAGCCTCGCGTATGCATTCTAAATAGTGAGAAGGGCGACCAGGTAGAAAGAAGAAAAGTCACTTATAAAGTGGCTCCTTTGACTGCTGAGCTGTTTATATTTTTGCAAGATGTCTCAGATGACTGAGGTAGCTTGACTGAAAGTGAAAGGTAGTAATGGTTACTTCAGGTAAACAAGCACAGGAGTAAAGTTTTATGTACTTAGTTGAAACACTGTGCATTTATAAGTGCTATATGTTATCCAGGATGTAAGTATTATTTTCATTGAGTATATGTGTGTAGTTGGGTTTGAGGGATGCATAGGTATTTTCATCTGTATCTGGTTTTGCAAAATGTATCTGACATTTTGCCCCACATTTTGGTATAGTCCACATAAAGATTTAGTTTTTTTGTTTGACCAGTCAATATCAGTGAGGATTGCAGTTAGTAAATAATGCAGAATTTGAGTATTAGATTGAGTAGCATTCAGAAAAAGTTTGCCGAACAAAAGCCTGTTATTCTAGTAACTTTCTAAATACATTAGGATAGTATTTGTGCCCCATTATTTTTTCTCCTTGACTCTTAAGCTCAATGGTTGAGAGGTATGTGTGTGGGTTGCAATGAGTTACACATTGTATTCTGACAGCAGTGACCTCAAAAGATATGCTCAAGTGTGGCATATATGCATTTGTTCATTCATTTCATCCCACTCAGATTTGTGAGTGCATAGTCCCAGTTATACCAGTGACTGTAAATGTTAGTCACGTGTGTGTGTGTGTGTGTGTGTGTGTGTGTGTGTGTGTGTGTGTGTGTGTGTGTGTGTGTGTGTGTGTGTTGGTAACTTATATTTATATATATATATGTGTGTGTGTGTGTGTGTGTGCTTGTGTGTGTGCGTGTGTGTGTGTGTGTGTGTGTGTGTGTGTGTGTGTGTGTGTGTGTGTGTGTGTGTGTGTGTGTGTGTGTGTTAGGGAGATACAGGCTCTCAACAGTCCCTGTTTTGGCACAGTGTCTCTAATTTTACATCATATTTTGGTATGTTCTTCTTTTTTCTTTTTTTGGCAAATAAAATGAGAATTGCAGTTACTAAATAATAACAGACATCTGTATCTCAGACATAATAGCATGAGAGTACAAAACCTGTTCTGGCAACTTTCTAAGTATATAAGGGCACATACAGGAATGTAACTTTGCAGCTTACTGCTGTTCCTGATTTTGGTCCTTTGTGTCCCATTGTTTTTAGTTTTCTTCTTTATTCCTAAGCTAAGAGGTTGAGGGGGGGGGGGGGGTCAGTGCATTTCAGACTGTATTCTGACAGCAAACAACTGAGAAGAAACATACCTGTGTAGCAGTTATTTACATATGTATGTATTCATCTCACCTCAGAGTTCTGAGGTATAAAATGAAAATTATACAGGTGGCTGTAATTGATGGATATGGGAGTTGCATGTAATAAAAATGGCTGTTGGGGAGGGATTGCAGAGTATCTAAAAGCAAGATGGTTATAAATTTTCTTTTAATCACAAGCATCAATATTCGGCAGAATAAGTGACTATCTGGGTTGGACAAGGCAAGTTGAGTATGATTTAATCTGATCATTGGCACAGTAAAGTTGCCATCCCACAATGCTTGGTTCCCTTGTTGAGTTTTTGTCTGTGATTCCTTTTGTGTGTCTTCTGCACACCCTCCCCTTTTTTTGTGTATGTTTTATCCAGGTGATCTGGCTTCCTCAGCTGTATAATATATGCCTCTGCCCATTTATGCTTTTAATTTCATCTCCATCTATCAACATAGGGATACAAAGAAATACAACAACAAAAGAGCAAATTAACTTGCCACCAAAGCTAAGATTGACAGAATAAAATATGAAACAGCCTGAAGGCTAAAACATCATACTTTTTACAATTATTAAAAACTTCAATCAGGTAGAAGGATAAGTGCTTTCGGTAAAACCTTCATCAGATTCTATTTTCATAACCTGAAGTCACTGTTTAAAAACCAATGAAAACCAATCAGAGTTTTCCATGTCACAGCTTGAATGAAACCTGCATATAATTTATTAGAGGCTTGCTTTCACATGCACCTCTATTATTAACCAATCACTGTGGTTCAGTCAACACAATTCATCTTTTCTTTAATAATTCTTCCTTTTTAAACTCCTCTCCTTCAGAATGGGTTTCAAAGATATTATGCCATTCAGTGCTGGTGATTGATCAGCCCTTAAATCCATGATTCATTTTACTTCCTCTAACTCTGTTTTATTTTGAAAATAACATCCATGTAATGTCTCAAATACACGTGAAAACACCATAAACTTAATGAGTAGGATTGCTAAGTGTACGGCTATAGAGTGCATCAGTAGCTACTTTGTTTCTTATATCCGATATGTGGTGAAGAATATGCTCCTTAAACTTCCTGTTGGCTTTGCCTACATAGTAGATTGGACATGAAATGCATGTTGCGATGTATATAATGTTCTTGCTATTACAGTTAGCTTCATGTGGAAAACTATACTTCTTGCCTGTTACTGGATGTATAAAAGAGCTAGTGGTGTTCACCAAGCGCAAGCTTTGCAGAATCCACATCTTCGAGTCCCTGTCATCTTACCTGAATAATTGACTTTTACCTTTTCACAACTTTTATTTGTGCCATCCTTCAAACACAACAATCTTTTTAGATTCTTATTTTTGAAAGAAAAGTAAGCTCAATCTCCAACTATTTCTCTGATTTTACTATCTGCTGTAAGTACTGTATGTTAGGTGGCATCTGAGATGGTTCTGCTTCCTGAATGTAGGTTGCTGTACATTCATCTCTTGGTGAGCAGAATAATAAGGCTGCCCTTTCCATTGGTGCAATTCCATAGCTTTCCTTTCATTCATCACTATTTCTTTTCCATTGTATCCTCTATTTAGAAAATGATCAATGAGTTTCTTCTGTTGATCCAAAAAAATCATCATCCCTTGTACACAGCTTCAATACCTGTGTGACCTGGTTATCAACTATATTTCAGAAAATGTGTCTGGAATGCATGCTGGAATAGTGTAGCAAATGATTATGCCACATTGGTTTCTTAAAAAAGCATTGTATTAATCCCTTTCTCTGGATCTAGGGAGATTTTTACATCCAAAAATTCAATTTCTTGATCTGAGCATTTAACTTCAAATTTCAAAAATGTGGTGGTATTTGACAAGTAATCCAAAAACTCATTCAATACCTCTTTGTCTCCTTCCCAAATGAGAAACACATCATCAACAAATCTATTGTAGAATATAACTTGTCTCTTCCATAACTTCTTTTCTTCAGTTCTCCATTCCTTTTTCCATCGAGCAAGAACAAGATTTTCATAACTATTGGCACAGGGGGTACCCATTGCTACTGCCCCCATCTTTGTCAATAGTAGATGTCACCATATAGAAAAACGTTATTTTCTAAGATGACTACTAACAGGCTGCATACCAAATTGATATCAATCAATGCCTTGCTAGGACATGCAAAATATCATATTGCTTGTACAACAAAATCATTGGGAATGGAAGTAAACACACTATTGATATCCAAAGTCACTAAATGAAGACCTTCATACATGTTCATCAATGACATCTTGTCATAAAGTTGTTCCAAGAATTGCGATGTATCATTAAGTACTGTGTGCGCAGTTAGTAGAAGCTTCTTAAATTCACCTTCCACATAAATGGAGATTGGTTCCATGATGCATCCCCTTCCCGAAACAATGGGATGCATTGGTGGATCATGGCTATTCTTATGGATATTAGGTAACCCGCTAATTGTGGGTATATTAGGGTGTGACACTTCCAAAATGTCATACAATTCCTTCTCAATAGATCTGTTCATTATCTTTTCCTATAGAATATCATGCACTATTGCTATCAGCCTATTCAGGTCATTTTTATTCATCTTATTATAAGTGGTCATATCATTCAACATTTGTTGCATTTTGTAAGAACACATGGGTTTGCTATAAGATTTTAGGTGTATGTGTGTGGATTGCTGTTTGTTTGGTGTGTTTGTGTTGTGTGTATGTGTTTCAGAACAGCAAATTTTTTCCCTAGGAAAAAATTCGCTGTTCTCCATGTACAATGGTGTCAGCGTTCGCTGAATAGGGGTCAATGTTAGAGCATTCGGAATTGTGAAATTTCAATGTTCTAATATAGACCCGGACTACATAACCACATATCTATGTCATTTCTGTAATTTGTATCTGTACCATAACATTATGCCCCACATCTGGAAGTTAGTAATAGTAAAGTCTTCCAGAAATATCAAAAACTAATCAACTTTCAAAATGTGTCCCAGTCTTTATCCATTCCACACACAGGTCCGAGAAAGGCTCATTTACAACCAAATAACTGAATATATTCAGATGCATTCTTAATCTCCTGAAATCTGCATGGGTTTTTGGACAGGATGGAGCATTATCAATCCATTTGAACACTAACTTATGATATTCCACTAAATATGGACAGAGGTCTCCTGACTGACATAATGTTTATTGATCTTACAAAAGCATTTATCTGGTGGATGACAGCATTTCCATAATAGCATTATAATAATCAGAATTAGCCCCAAAGCCACCCTATGGTTCATAAACTACCTACTGAATATATCTTCTTTTTTAAAAAAGGAATCCCCTTCTCTGACCCTTCATTTTAACAAAAGAAGTACCCCAGTATTTTGTACTCACCATCATTCTCCCTAGTGTTTGGTATGCACCCTCATTCTCCCCAGTCTTTGTATGCACCCTCATTCTCCACAGTATTTGGTACTGACCCTCATTCTCCCCAGTATTTGGTACTCACCCTTATTCTCCACAGTTGTTAGTACTCATCCTCATTCTCCTTAGTGTTAGGTATGCACCCTCATTCTCCCCAGTGTTTGGAGTGCACCTTCATTCTCCACAGTATTTGGTACTCACCCTCATTCTCCTCAGTGTTAGGTACGCACCCTTATTCTCCCCAGTATTTGGTACTCACCCTCATTCTCCTCAGTGTTAGGTATGTACCCTCATTCTCCCCAGTATTTGGTATGCACCCTCATTCTCCCCAGTATTTGGTACTCACTCTCATTCTCCTCAGTGTTAGGTACGCATCCTCATTCTCCCCAGTATTTGGTATGCACCCTCATTCACCCCAGTGTTTGGTATCCACCCTCATTTTCCCTAGTGTTCAGAGGTTCATAGGTTGGTACTATGCTATTGGCCCTAGGGCCTATACAAGCCTAAGTTTGGTACTCACCCTTATTCTCCCCAATATTTGGTACCCCATTATTCTCCCCAGTGTTTGGTAATCACCCATTATTTGTTACCCCATTATTCTCCCCAGTGTTTGGTAATCACCCTCATTCCCCAAAGTATTTGGTACTCTACCTCATTCTCCCCAGTATTTGGTATGCGCACTCATTCTCCCGAGCATTTAGTACTCACCCTTGTTCTCCCCAGTATTTGGTACTCACTCTTGTTCTCCCCAATATTTGGTAGTTATCCTCATTCATCCCAGTATTTGGTACTCACTTTCATTCTCCCCAGTATTTGGTCCTCACCCTCATTCTCCTCAGTATTTAGTACTTCCCAGTCTCCCCAGTATTTGGTTCTCACCCTCATTCTCCCCAGTATTTGTTCATTCTCTCCCTTCAGTTATACATTTCCTTCAGATTATCCACACCTTCCACTGATCCTTTATGATAATGATATGGGTAATTACAGGTCAGGCCCCTTCCAGAAGACTTAAAAAAAAAAAAAAAAACTCACATTTATTTATTTATTATTTACATTTGTTCACCAGGAAATTTCAATTGGACACAGGTCCTTTTTACGTGGAGATCCAGGGAGGAAAGCTCCACAGAACAATAAATGAGCAGCAGAGTACATGAAGAACAATTGAATATATTTACAATAGCAAATAATACATACTGCAGCAAACATTAGCTATACATACAATATGATACATATTAATGAACAGATATACCAATATCTAGCTAGAGGCTAGGAATAAAGGTAGGATGCATATACAGATAGTACTAAGCTCAAACGGATACTGTTCTAAACTCACTTACCTAAATCTTATACACAAATATTGCACTAAACTCAAGCAGATATAAAGCAGATGCTCCACATGAAGGTGGAACAAGCTAGAAGGGCTAATGGGATGGAGACAGAGGAGTAAGAGAGGAGACTGAGTGATTAGTATACGTGGTAGTAAGAGGAAGCTAGGTGTAAGTCAGTTGGATATGTCTTTGGAGTTGAGATGAAGTAAGGTAGTTAAGCATGCTATAATAGGTCTGAGAGACTGAGTGAGGAGGGGAGGGGAGGGTAAAAAATAAGCCAGAGCCTGCAGAGGAAGGAATGCAATGATTAGACAGTTTGAAGCAAGGTGGCTAGGGGAGGGGAGAGGAAGGAGAGGTAAAAAGGAGGGTTTCTAGTCAGGATTGGTGCATGGGCATAACCAGAGACTTTTTAAGTTAGTTTTTAGTGCAGTCTTGAAGTGATTGCAAGAAGGTAGTGTGGTTATAGAGGGGGGAGATTGTTCAATAATCTGGATATGATGCAGACGAATAATGCTTCTCCTGCTGAGTTCTAGGGTTTGGTCACTAGAAGTAGATTTTTGCTGCTGGGGCATAGTGGTCTAGTGGAGCAGTAGGGCTGGAGAAGGTTTTGAAGAGATGGGACTTTAAGAGGATGGTTTACTAACTTGTGGGCGAGAGACAGTTGATTCAGATGAAGAAATTGAGGGAGTTCAAGCCAGTCAAGTTCTCTAAGTGAGATAAAATGGTGACTGTGATAAGATGCACCAGCGGCAAACTTAGCAATTGTATTGTAGCAAGCTTCAAGCATGTTTAGTTCTGTTTGTCTCAGGTAGGTAAGTATAGGAGAGGTGTAGAGTAAAGTGGAGATTAGGTGGGAATTGGCAGCAGGAATTCTGGCTGTCTTGGTGAGGAATTGTTTGTTTCTGTGCAATGCATCTATTTTTTTCTGAATCCTTTTTATGGTAAGAGAAATGTAAGTGTCAAATCTGAGACTGTTATCATTCTCAACACCAAGTAGTTTAGCGTGTTCAGTTGGGGAGATGATGTAGTGTCTTTAGCTAGAATATTAAATTGGGGGATATCTGGGCTAGATTTAGTGAGTTGGAAGATAAGGAGTTTAGTCTTGCTCGAGCTGAGTGATAACTGGGCATTAGATAGACAGCTTTCTACAGATGAAAAGTTTTCCTGTGTGATCTTGTGAAGTGCAGGTATAGTTGGGGCTGAGCAGATGAGGGTGGAGTCATCTGCATACTGTATAAGAGAAGCATGCTTGGTGGCTGTGAATAGATCATTGGTGAAGAGTGAGAATAGTAGGGAACCAAGGATGGCACCTTGGAGAACACCAAGTGTTACAGGAAGTCGAGGAGATAGGTCATTATGCCAGACAATTGATTATTGGCGGCTGGTTAGATAGCTGTAAAACCAATCATTAGCTGATTGGAAAAAGAATAGGTTAGTGAGAACAGAAATTAGTAGTTTGTGTGAGACCATGTCAAAAGCCATTAATAGATCCAGAAATATAGCAGAGAAGAACAGGCCTGGAGAGGAGGCTATTAGCTAAGAGGTAGCCTAAGACTTGAGAATGGATGCATTTCTCAAGTATCTAGGAAAGTGGAGAAAGGATGGCTATGGGGCAGTAATTGGAAAGTTCAATGGAGGGGAATGATATGGGATATTTTCCACAGTCTGAGGACATAGCTTTCTGATAAGGACTGATTAATTAAGATAAAGACTGGACAAGCTAGAGCTTCTACTGCTATTTATAGGTATTCAGAGGGGAGATTGTCAGGTGCAAGTTTTGTAGGCTTAAGTTTCAGTAGAAGTTTTTTTTGTATAGAAGGTAGGTACTAATGAAAAAGAAAAGACTGTAGACAGAGTGTTTGGTTTTGATGTAGGGAGGGTGGGTAGAGGGCTGTATTGTTTAGTCAAAGACAAAATGGTTTCAGTAAAGTGTTTATTGAATGAGTCAGCAATACTACTCGAGGAAGGGTGAGTGGTAGGTTGGTAGGGGTGCCTACTTTACCTGGGTGGAAAATGGAGTTTATTGTGGACCGGAACTGCTTAGGGTTGTGATGAAAGGAGTTTAGGGCAGACTGATAATATTGGGTTTTATCTTCTTTTATTTGCTTTTTGATCTTGTTGTGCAACTCTAGGAATGACTCTCTAGAGGAGGGCGGTTTGTTAAAGGCCAGTGCTCTCAGGCCTCGTCTCTGATTTTCATTAGTGCCCTGGTGCTTTTTTGTAGCCAAGGGGAGTACTGTAGTTTGACTGTGGCATTTCTTATGGGGGCATGTGTGTTTAGGATGTTTAGGAATGTGTTATTAAAGAAGTGGACAGCTTCATCCAGATTGAGGTACTTTATTGTTGTGCAATCACATTTTTGAAGGGATGAGATAAAGTACAGAGGGTTAAAGTTTACCCTATTTTGGATTTACCTATAGATGATGGGTTTAGGACAATTTAAGTGGTGTCGCAGAAGCAATGTGGGTGTGTGATCACTGAGGCTGTCTGGTAGACAGCCAGCTAAGTATGAGTGAGGGTCTTTATTGACTAATATCAGGCAAGAGTAGTATGTTTGTTAGAGGGTGGCCACAGTGGTGCAGTGGTTAGCATTGTCGCCTCACAGCAAGAAGTTCTCTGGTTTGATCCTTGGCTGGGTTGCCTTCTGTGCGGAGTCTGCATGTTCTCCCTGTGGTCACGTGGGTTTCCTCCGGGTGCTCCGGTTTCCTCCCACATCCCAAAGACATGCTGCAGGTGGATTGGACACTCTAAATTGGCCAAGTGTGTGCCTTCTGTGGAAGGTTGGGCGCCAGGCTGGCAACTTGACACTGTGAAACTCCACTGCCAATCATGAGCAGACAGGTGATCCGCTGTGGCGACCCCTAACTGGGAAAAGCCAAAAGAAGAAGAAGTAGTATGTTAGTTAGAGTTTTGTTTTTATTTATCCGGGTAAGTGACTGCATTAGTTGGGAGAAACCATGAAGGTTTAGGTAGTGGCCTTGGTGACTCTTACTACAAGATAGCCAGTTGATATTAAAATCACCTAGGATTATGGTTTATGGTTTCCTGGGGTAGGGAATGGTTAGCCCAGTTCAGGAGGTTTTCCAGGGGTGGGATGTTTTCACCAGGTGGGAAGTAGCATCCTATGATGTTGATTGTTTTATTTTGGTTTAGTTTGAGGTTGGCATATAGGATTTCTTCATTACCAGTGTGGGGGGGGCAGATGTGTTTAGGATCTGGATGTTGAGGTGGTGTTTAAACATTAGAGCCACACCACCTCCTTTCTTAGATTGTCTATCTACTTGGAGACTGTTATAACCTGTTGGGAGTATTTCCTCTCTTTTGATGTGAGGATCAAGCCAGGTTTTGGCCAAGATGGGAATATCAGGAGAGTATAAAGCTATGCTGGTGTTTAGGTCATGAGTTTTATTAGTTTTACTTCTGATATTTTGACACATGAACAGGAGGTTAGATGGCTTTTTGTTGAATGTTAGTTGCGAGAAGGAGCAGCTATTAGGCAGATTTTTTGGTGAGGAGTTCATAATGGTACGACCAGGGTTAGGGTGGATCTCGCCACTGAGGGCTAATTTAGATAGGGCAGTAAACATAAGTTTTATAAATCTGATAACTAACCTGTCATATCTTAGGGATATTTTTTGTTTGAATGTGTCAGGTGACTGGTAATATGGTGGGTGTATTGCGATGGAGATTGTGATGGTATAACAAGTTTAATTAGTATGTGGGTGATGGATAGAAATGTTGATGTGTCATGGTGTAATGATAATTAATCATGGTATAAGGGGCAGTGGTTTGTGCTTGTGTATGTATCACTGAAGAAGCCAAGGTTGCCGAAACTGGTCTGATTGTTATGGTATTGCCACAATAAAAGAAGATTGGAAATGCTTGCATGGTGCTGGCTTTGCTTTTTTGAATTATACTGAGGATTTTGAGCCTGTCCACCAGCTTTACCTGTGGGGGTTTGTTTTTGGATTTAAACAAACAGACCACTGAAGAAACCCTGTATCAGTTCTTTTCTCATTATGGAGATCTCATAAAAGTGCACATTGTCCATTGAGGAAAGGTCAAAAAAATCAGCTGTTTTTGGCTTTGTGTAAGTACCTTCAAGATGCAGTGACTGCAGAAGATAAAATGAATAGCGCCAAGTTAGATGGACAATATTCACGTAACGTCTGCTGATGAACAGAGACTGAAAGAGAACTCATCAGATAATGGATTTAGGAAAAACAGCAGGGTAACCTTTTTGTCATTCTTTTTTCTTTCATTGCATTGTCTTGATATGTAAATAGCAATAGGTATCCAAACTGATCAAATATTCATCATTTATATAAATATCCACCTTCAGTTTCTTTGAAATTGTTATCCATATTTGTATTTCATTGCATTATCTGGTTATATAGTCACTGATTGTAATGCACAAAGTGATCAAATATTAATCTCCCATTTCTTCTGTATTGTTACAAGTGTTTGTGTTTTAATTATCTTGGTTATACACAGTAAGATATACATGTATAAACTGTTCAAATATTCAGATTCAGTTTCTTATTTTATGGAAGCATTAGTACATTTCATTTGTATATTTCAAACTTCATTCATAGCCACTTTTAATAGGAGCCTGCAAAAAATATTGTATAGTCATTTCTTTATTGCACTGAATTACTTTTACTGTGTCTTTATGATAATGCATAATTTTGCATAATAGTAGAAATTAGAAATGCTTGAAAAGGTTTACTCTTGCATTTGCTTGACCCTTGAAGATCTGAACTGAGCATGGTTAAAAGAACCAAATTATATAAAAAAGGATTCCATCCAGAAACAATACCTGTTCTGTGGTTTTACATGGAATAAATTCCTTTGGAATGTTGGGGATTCTCTGGTCATTTCAATCAGTGCACTGGGCTGACTGACTTTTTAGAATAATGACAAATAAAGTGGAAGTATTGTGATTTGCTGGCCTTCCTTATCCTTAACATAGTAATCATGAATTTTATATTTCTTATTTTGAATCAGAAATATATACAGACTTCCACAATCCTGTGCCATGTGGAATGTGTGAAGCACACTGTAAATTACCATACCTGCATATGTCTTCATATATAATAGATGAGATGCTGGACATTTCTTTCACTCATACTGATAGCTCCATCTGGTAGCTGCACCATGTTTTCTTTGGTTCTCATGTCACTCACTGTCACTGCCACTATGTTTACAGCTCATTCTCACTTTGTTTCTCAAACCCTTTTCTTTGACTCACACATTATTTTACACATTTGTCTTCTGTCAATCAGGTCAAGCAGATATTCATAATTTAATTTGCTGTACATATACCAATAGTTTTATTTCATGTCAAATCTGTATCTCCTTAATGGTTTGTCCCTCACTGTAGATACACCAACAGTTTTGCTTAATGTTGAATCTGCTTCTCCTTAAAGGTCTATCTCTCACTGTACATACACTATTTTATTTTAATGCCCAGTCTGTGTCTACTTAATGGTCTGCCTGTCCCTGCACATGCATTAAAAGATATTTTAATGTGGAATCTGTGTTTCCATAATAGTCTACCCCTAACTGCATGTACAGTAACATTTTTATTTAATGACGAATCTGTGTCCATAATGGTCCTCCCAGTTTTATTTAATGTGAAAACCATGTTTTTATAATGGTCTGCCCATTGTTGTACATACACCAACAGTTTTATTTAATGTCAAATCTACTTCTCCTAAATGGTTTGCTCCTCATGGTATATAGACAACAGTTTTATTTAATGTCGACTCTGCTTCCCTTTAGGAGTCTATCCCTTCAGGTACATATGACAGCAGCTGTATTTATTGCTGAATATATGTATCATTAATGGTTTGATCAACAGTTTTATTTAATTTAGAATAGATTTCTCCTTAGAGGTTTGTCCTGTACATACACCAACAGTTTTATGTAATGTCAAATCCATGTCTGCGTAATGGTTTGTCATTCACTGCACTTACACCAACCGTTTTACTCAGTGTCAAATTAATTTTCCTTCACGGTTTGCCTCTCACTGTACATTTACCATGAGTTTTATTTAATGTCATATCCCACATGTATTTAACAGTCTGCCCCTCACACATATCAACAGTTTTATTTAATGTTGAATCTATTTCTTCTTAATGTTCTGTCCCTCACTGTACATACACCAATAGTTGTATTTAATGTCAAATCCATGTCTCCATAATGTTCTGCCATATACCCCAACAGTTTTATTTAATGCTGAATGTACTTCTCCTTATGATCCACTCATTATTTTATCAGTTCATCTGCTGTAAGTGAGGCTGTCAAATATTAGGAAATCATGGAATTCGTGAAATTCACATTCTGTGCCTTAGTATAGACCACAACTCTATATATCAGTAATTGCATGAGAAAATGTGAATTAATTCAAACTCAGAAGAGCTTGAAGAAGTACACAAACTGTTATTTATTGTCTGCAAATGAATGAATAAGTGCAGAGAAGCTTACTGGAACAGAGATTAAGAGATCACAAAGTTTGGCAACAGGTGCTTAATGTCAATGCGGTTTGAAAGCACCTGATAGCACATAAATGTTGTGTGATTTTCTACCAGCTCTAGCACCTTGAAAAGAGACCATGTGATGTGCACACCTGTAGTATAAGTCAGAGGCACCAATGTATTAAAGAAATACAGCCCTTGCCCTACACACACAAGCATGTATAATGATAACACTCCTGTCATCTTCCATTCCTCAGACACTTCTGCACTAGCCAGTGATGTGATGATGATCACTATCAAGGGATCTGTCAGCGCATTGCTCAACAATATGTTTAAGGTCTCCATCAAGGGATTTGTCAGCAAACCAGCCAACAATCTGTTGAAGACCTCTGTCAAGGGATTTTTCAGCACACTGATCAAGAATCTGCTGAAGATCTCTGTCAAGGGACTTGTCAGCACACCAACCAACAATCTGGAATCTGTCAACACACCAGCCAAGAATATGTCAGAAGATCTCTATGAAGGGATCTGTCAGCACACCAGCCAACAATCTGTTAGAAAATGTCTATGATGGGATCTGTCAACACACCCGCCAAGAATATGTCAGAAGATCTCTATGAAGGGATTTGTCAGCACACCAGCCAAGAATATGTCAGAAGATCTCTATGAAGGGATCAGTCAGCACACCAGCGAACAATCTGTTGAAGACCTCTGTCAAGGGATTTTTCAGCACACTGATCAAGAATCTGCTGAAGATCTCTGTCAAGGGACTTGTCAGCACACCAACCAACAATCTGTTAGAAGATGTCTATGATGGGATCTGTCAACACACCAGCCAAGAATATGTCAGAAGATCTCTATGAAGGGATCTGTCATCACACCAGCCAACAATCTGTTAGAAAATGTCTATGATGGGATCTGTCAACACACCAGCCAAGAATATGTCAGAAGATCTCTATGAAGGGATCTGTCAGCACACCAGCCAACAATCTGTTGAAGATTTTTATGAAGGGATCAGTCAGCACACACTGGCCAATTATCTGATGAAGATCTTTATCAAGGGCTCTGTCAGCACAATGGCAATTTTATTTAGACCTTGGGAGGTAGCTCATCTGGTCTCTGCATGTTACTCTGAATTAGGACATCTGTGCTCCCTGCTAGCCACAGAGATAGCTACATTTCTACTGGAGGAGAATTCAATTTGATATCAATCAGTGAAGATTCAAGCACAGAATCATTGCCCAGAATTTCATTTACTAACAAAACTATTAAAACTGAAATGAAAGTATAACCTTGAGGGTTATCAGTTATTTTAAAAACTGAAATTCATTATGGTATCTACATAATTTCTATGTCTTGGTACTTGAAGCAAAATAGATACAATGTGTATTTCTAGTAGACCAGTATCTAAACACTAAAGTGCCTGTTCTGCAGTCATATTCTATGTCTAGGTATAAATTATTAATGCGTTAGTCATTGCACTATATAACTCAATAAAGAAATGCCAACAGTAGCTTCCTGAAGAGTTTGATTTCTTTAAGCTATGCCACATCACTATAGAGTACATCTGTATGAAAACACCAGGATTAACACCTATCTAGCCTACCCAACAAAGAAGATAAATTAAATTATGTTAGTCAGTCTTAAAATAAAGTACATAACAGAGCGGTATTAGGATTTCAGCAAATCATTCAAAACTAAATATCAAGAAAGGATGGATCACAAGAGAATCGTAGCTCTTGAAGAAATTAAATTTCAGAATTATTCATTACTACTAAGGGTAAATAAAACCAAAAACTGATTTCAAGTGTGACTCACATAATTACCTTTATTTGGCAACAAAAGAAGAAGAAAACTAAATGATTATAATATTAATCAGCTAAGATCACCACCAATGAATTAAGATTATATCCTTAGTTCTCTGTGTTATACTGTCAAACAATGTTTGTGCACATAGTTACAAGATGTTAACTGTAATATGGGTAGATAGTGAGTTTTCAATAGCTATAATGTTGGTTCTATATTTCAGTAACGACAATGCTGGTTTTATATCTGCTACTGTTTTGTGTGTAATAGTAAAATGTGAGATGTTTAATGAATTCCAATAATGGAAGCAACATCCTCACATCAGTAACATTTCTTGCTTTTATTATTCCCAAAGAAAATTCTCCGAGTACTACTCCATCTTCTTAACCTGTAATTTTCCTACATCCATTTCCTAAATTCACACAGTTATGGAGAGACTAACTTTTCCATCTCCTAAGTAAAATACATGAACATTATATTACTGTGTACTCCATTCTATGACTTAGGAACACATGTGCTTAAAAGAACAACAGAAGAATGTTTAATTTCGTCCACCTCAGTTTGCCTACTGTGTGAGTTTGGCAGTTCACTTAACCAGTGTTCTGAGGTTGCCCCTGTATAGGGAGACTTGAACCAGTGGTCTTACTAGGTCAACAAATGTACAAAGTAAAACTACAGAGAGTGGACAAATACTGTTTAGTCTGAATTAGTAGCCCCAGTTATCTTACTGGTACTGGGCGTACCTGTCCAAAGAGAAGCAGTTTTTGCACTGCTCTGCCATATTTTTACATGAGCACACAATGAAGCATTCACCTCACATGAGCAAACACAGAAGGACCACATGTTTGTCATGCACATTTATAGGACATATGCCTGTTTTTATCTGTTTCTCATGGATTCTTACTGCATAGTTGGGTAATACAGTTATACAAAAATCTGAGCTTTCTGACCATACCAAGACTCATAAGATTCACAGTATTAATACTGTGTATATAAATTTACATGTTGACTTCCAGAATCAGTACGAATATTTTGGTTTGTTAGCATGTATACAGCTAAATACATGCATTATGTCATTCTCATCATGTCAACAGATACAAGTTATAACAAAACAAGTAATGCTGATGAGACACACCCAGGAAATACTCACCAGGTCAGTGCTGTTCCAAACATTCCTTCTGCACCAATATTTGAGTAAAGAAGTATCAGATTCAGCTGCTGTCACTTGTACCTTTCCTCCTCTGTCACAGTGATTGTCAGTCCTGGAAAAGGATGAGGATGAAAGACCAAACAATGGTATGTTGTTTTTCATGCATGCTATTTTACTGATAGCTGGACATAAAGAACTGACAAACTATACATGGCTACATGTCTATCTGTGAACATTTTTTTTTTCAATAATAATTTTTATTGTTTTCTTATATTCCATACAAAATTAAAACAATACAGAAAATTAAGAAAAAACTACCAACTAATGTAACTAACACTAACTCCATAACATATATACAATATTTACATAAATGCTTCCAAGTAACACCGAGTTATACACAAAGAGGATAAAAGTGGTTAAGATCAATTCGAGTAATGAAAAGTTGCTGTTACAGAGTCTCTTAAAAGTGTAGAAATTCTTGCTAAATTCAAATATAAGATGTTACGCTAATACAATATTAAATACTTGTTCCTATATTTTTGGATTATTGATATTTTTATTATGTTGGTTCAAAAGTAATTTGTGAGCTACTATATGCCTTATTGTTAATACTCTAAAATTATTCCATGATGTTTTGGATGGGTCTAACCAATTAGTAGCTATGTATAGCTTCATTAATAAGAAAATATTGATTAATACAATACATTGAGATTTAGTATCTGTAAACATTTTTAAACTGATACATGCATAAATTACAGACATATACATACACATGTGGGGTACAGCACATAGTCACATATAAATGTTTGTGGATTTTTAGACAAAAAAACAAAATTTGCATGATGACACTATGGCTGGGATTCAATAAAGTTTACATGGAGTGATTCTCTATGTCTGAATAGTGTAGCCACTATAATATGAAATATGGCTGCCGAGTGATATAGTAAACAATGCTGGGGGCATGCACAAACCTCCCAGCACTATTCTGACATGGATGCTATAGAATAATGCTAATCACATTATTTGCTGGTGAAAAACATGCAAATGAGGTGTATTAGCAATTCAGTAAGCAGACAGGCATCCGTGTTAGAGCTGTGTCCACTGAAGAAATGTATTTGGTTACTAACCATGTACATTTCTGCAAAAATCAAAACAGGGGCATGACAGCTCAAAGTAAAGCATGTTTTATGAGTATTAGGCATGCCAATGGCCAAAAATATGACCACCGGCATAGAAAACTGTTTCAAAATTATAAAAATCTAAGTTTTTTTTTGCCAGTATCAGCCATCTAAGTGGAGTGCAGCGGCATGCAAACAAGAACATTCAGAAAATAAAAACAAAATGTAAAAAGACAACTTTATGTAAAAGATGACTTTTGCCATTATAGTGGGTAGCATGCAAAACCAAAACAATAACAGGTAACAATGGTTGCTAAGGACATGGGCTCCAGAGTAGTGAGGTACAAGGGTCTAAGGCAGTGGGCTATGCAAATGAGCTAAATTTATTCAATAGCAAAATGGAAGACCATCTCTGCATGCACGTAACCGTGTAGAAGCTATAATGTGGTGATGTAAGCAGGAGAAGCAGCTGACATGAAAAGGGTGTGTGTCATGCTTGGTGTAAGCACACTGGAGCTCTGCAGCTTCTATTTGTGTTCAGCTAAGCACAGCTAAACAAGGGTGTATGCCTAAGGCTGCTTAGCTGTACTTAGCTATTTCAAGAAATGAGGAGCATGTTCATGTCCAGGGGAGGGCCCTTTCTGCTCAGCAATGTTTACACTTCCTAAAAGAGTTTGTGTGGCATGTCGCAGGGCTTAAACAGAGTGGAAAAAAAAAAACAGAAAACAAAAGGAAATAGAAGTGTTTACATTTGAGCAGCAGGTTTGCACAGTGCACAGAGGGGCTTAAAAGGGGCAGAAATGGGAAGAAGAAAAAAAACGGGAAATAGCAAAATAAAGGCACTCAAGTACAAATAATATAGCTGGCAGGTGGAATGAATCATAGTCAGCCTATCACAAGGGCAGCATTTACAGCACAACAGTATGAAGTATGCAAAAAACATTTCAGTCTGGTTTTCCCACAATCCCTGCAACATTGGTGTACACAGTTGGGAATTTTAACTGACAAAATGTTAGGGGCTGCTGTTGCTTTGATACATTAGTATGTGCTAGAGACTGAGGGTGTTGAGGAGGATAGTACTGACAACCGTCCTAGACTGAGAAGTGTGTTCAGACCCAGGGTAACCTACCAGGGGCTACATGATCTGGAGATACTAGGGCACTACAGGGTGGACAGGGACATACTTCAGCAACTCATGGAGCTGTGCAGGCCTCATCTCAGACCCAGAGCCAACAGAGGGGAACCCATCCCAGTTGAAACCAAGGTATGTGTAGTCTTAAGAATACTAGCTACAGGTACCTTCCAAAGACCTGCTGGGGACATTATGGGGGTCTCACAGGCATCTGCATCCAGGGTACTCCACCAGTTCCTGGATGTCATGCGAAGACATGCTGGTGAGCACATATATTTCCCCAGCACCCCTGAGGAGAGGACCAGGAATATGCATCTCTTCCACCATATAGCAGACTACCCAGAGGTACTGGGTGCCATAGACTGCACACACATCTACATCAAGGCACCACCCGATGAAGAGAGTAGAGTCTATGTCAACCACAAGGGCTATCACTCCATCAACTGCCAGTTAGTGTGCATTGTCCAGAGTATTATCATGAATGCGTGTGCTGGCAGCCCTGGTAGTTATCATGACTCCCATATTTGGCATGCCTCACAGCTGTACCAGTCATTTGCCAGGTGGGATGTCCTGTATGGCCATCTGGTGGATGCTGGCTATGGCACATGCACAAACCAGGAACACTGCAGATGCTCAAGTCACAGTTCCACTGCCTTGACATATCTGGTGGAACGCTGCAGTACTCTGCAGCCACATGTGCACACATGTTCATAGTATGTGCCATGCTATACAATATGATGCAGAAACAGCTGCGGCAGGAACATCACAGGGAAGGGCCACACAGCCCCCTACCATTCCCAAGGTTCCCACAGACACAGGGGAACTTGGAGGAGGAACCCCCTGAGCCTGCTCCTGTAGGCATACAGAGGCATTCCCAGTATGCCCAGGCCTTGGCAAAGAGGCAATGCGTAGCACACACACTGACACTGTAGGGACCCAGGGACTGACACCTCTCTCTGGCTCTCACACACAGTGAAAAGAATGCCACACTCATCACCCTACCTGTATCTTACCATTTATAGGTTGTGTACTGTATGCATCCATCAGAGCCAGGCCTTCAAGCACTGTCCTCACAATTGCCAGAGGCACAAGGTAAGTCAGTCTTTGTAACAATAAATGAATGGAGTAATACATTGTGGTAGCATAGCTTTGGTATTGTTGCATTCATGCAATGGAATGGGGTGGCCTACCGGAATAGCAGCAGACAAGTGACAGCTATGTGGGACAACAGGAAATGTCCGACCAATACTGGCTTCCCCAGAGTATGCAAGAGACCCCTAGGTGACAAAATCTCACTGCAATATATGTGGGGGCCTAACTAACTTGAGGGGTCATAGGTCACTTGCATGGAAGTAAATATGGGGTTCCCATACTCACACCTCAGCCTCACCCAGCAAGTCAGCCATAGAAAACCATAAAGAAATGTCTGGCAAAGGCCCACAAATGGGGAGAATGATGACATATTCCCATACAGACTTACACAGTGATATCACAGCAGGTGTCACAGTTGCAGTAAGGCTCTGAAGGGTAAGACATCTGACACCTAAATGTCTGCCATTGCAATCTAACCTGTGGTCTTTAGTGATATGCCTGTATTCTCCAAGACAGGCACAATACTGTGGTAAATGGAACAAAAATGTAAAGGGAACATCAGCACAGTCTACGCAAATGTGGACAGTTGACAGGTTTGCCCCCCCCCACTCACCCATGTTCCCATAGAAATGCAGCAACATTAATGTTTGTAGGGTATTAGCTGCAGAGCACACATTCTCAGGGCTGTCCCAATCAACTTGATAACTTGTTGCATGCCCACAATATGCAAATGTTAATGAGCTATGAATATGTGTGATTAATACTATCAGTATGTGCCCAGCATTTACTCCTGGCTGTCATGTCTTAGTGGCCTAGGTACAGTACTGTGGTTGACAGGGTCCATGCTCCAAGACCTGCAGTGCAAACTATTTTGCATGTCAAATACAGCTATGGTAGGAGTTGCACACACTGTTCAGACATCAATATCCGTTACTGCAGGTAAGCTGGACAGGTCAGGGAGATGGGGCCACACATATGGAAAGTACACAGCTCAGAGTAACCTACACAGTGCCTAGCATACCTCTGAACTGTACAGACATTTTGCAGAATGTCCAGAGGTTTGCATCATATTCATGGTCTGTTTATCACAAAATTGTAGTTTTCTGACAAATTATTGGCAAATCACGAAAGACTAAAGTCAGAAAATAATGACAGATTGTAGTTTCAGACTTCATACCCTTTAGGAAAATGCATGCTAATGCAAAAACTGTTATTGTATCATCTTTCTAGGTTTGTAAGGTCAGTAGTTAACAATGGTCTCTAAATGTTGGCCTTTGTACCCAAACTACTTATGGCATTGTCCAGATGGCTGGCTCTAAAATGTTGGGCGGTATGGTGCCTAGTAGAACAGCAGGTGCCTGAGGGTCAGTGTACTGCCAGGTTATAAAATGCTGCCAACTTACTGTGTCAGCATTGACAACATGCCACTGGCCAACATCTATACCCCTGGAATGTCAGGTTGTCATAGAAGGAGCACAAGTATGCCTTTTATATCTGTTCTGCATGTCCTAACAATGCATTCACCTGGCAGCCATTTGCAAAACAAGAAAGGGTCATGTCAAAACATCAATGGCAGACAGTGGAGAAGCAGACGTCATACCCATAAGGGAAAACAAGCAAATACCAAATAGGTCTCCCAACTGTCTATGTGTGGCAGAACAGCATTATCACCCTGTCCCCATGTGTGGGCCTTTGTCTGACTGTCATATATGGGCCTGTCGAGATGTCAGTCTGTGATGGTTTAACAGCTAGGGCAACATGTAGCATCATAATAACATATAGTAACACAAACCATCTGAGGACCACAGAAAATGTAGTGGTGCAATGATGGACAACCTGCTAAATAGGTACACGCAGAGGTTTGAAGTCCATAACCTTGTGTGTGATGTTACAGCATTTTCCCTGTGCACAACAGCATTGCAAATATATAGCAGCAGCCACTGTGGGCAAAGCCTGTGACAGGACTACAGAAGGACAAAGAGACACACATAAGGGGAAGGGGAACCACTGGCTAGCCAAATGGAGAATGTACACACCCGAACAAATTGTACAGTAACATAGGTGTCATGCAGTGTAAGGAGTCAGTAAACATCACCTGCAAATACACAACACACACCCATGTAAGTGGAGATCCATAACAAAACAAAATCCCAAACAAAGGACACCTCAGAGGGAAAAACACATGAGAACTCCACAAACCTACACACCACAACCATGCAGAGTCCTCACACCAGGATCTTGCAAACACTAAGGCTTTACCATACACCCAACATATTACTCATAGAAGTCTCTACTGGGAGACACACAGATGTGCCTCCCACCAGGCAAGATAAGGCGAAAGTCATGGTCACTTGTTTGTCAGGTGCCATAATCTGTCATATCACACATGCACTCAAGTCACCCCACAACAGTTACAGGTACCACTCCAGCCTGGTCCATGGCAGTGTGCACGATGTCAGATGTACCTCCCTGGACTATAGGAAGACAGACATGATTCAGCTTGCTGAATATGTGTCCCATGCAGGTATGTCCCTAGCCTTAAGCAGCAGTCTGCTATCACCCAGAATAATGGCTCAATACAATAATGGTAGCCACAGTGGTGCAGCGGTTAGTGTTGTTGCCTCACAGCAAGAGGTTCTCCCGTTCGATTCTCGGCTGGAGCGCCTTCTGTGTGGAGCCTGCATGTCCTCCCCATGGTCAAGTAACATTAAAGACATGCAGGTAGGTGTGAGTGTGAATGGGCATGCCTTCTTGAAGGTTGAGCGTCGGGCTGGCAATTCGGCACCGTAAAAATCTACTGCCAATCATGAGCGGACCAGAGTTCCGCTGTGGTAACCCCTAACCGGGAAAAGCTGAAAGTCTTTTTTTTTTTTTTTTTACAAACAGAAAATGATTGTCCATAACACTTGGCTCCCTTGCTGGTGTCATCCCAGGGGGATCCACTGTCTGACATCCTGAGAATATATGATCAACAGACCACACTGCCTTGCTAGTGATGGCCTGTATCTGTCTCATTTGGCCTTCAGGCTTCTGGCAAATGGCCTTGCCTTCCCCATAGTGCCCTTGTAGGGAGAGTCATGGGGTCCATACTAGCAACATAAAATACTTTACAAAATGCAAATTAAAGGCCATGACACTAAATGCTAGGAGTCTAAACAGGACAATGCACTCATTGCAAGCAGTTGTAACCCTGGAAGATGGTGACATTTATGCACTCACAGAATCCTGTCCCACAGCTGCATAGAGAAGCCCATCCATACCTAATAACTCATCCTATCCCACAGACAGACCCCAAAATGTGGGCAGCAAAGCCAAAGGAGGTAGTGTATAAATATATATTAGACAGACACACACCTTCAGGCTGGTCAAACAGTCTAACACACACGACACACTCCAAGTGCAGTCAAATGTCGACTAGACCCCTATGCAAATTATACATAGCTACAGGCCTTAAACCAACAAACAGGATGGCAAAAGCCGAATCTAATGAACTGGAACAGGATGTATGAAACAAATTTATTAAATCCTTTTTGTTTGCTTTTAAATGCAATCTTCTTCAGATACAATTTATTAACTCGAAAATGTCTTGCCCACATCTAAGACAGACAATCATAAGGCCTTCCTCACATATGTCTGCATTCCCAAGGGAAGCTCCCAGATCTGTGTAGAACAGGCAGTCAAGTACACCACATACACAAATGCTTTAGATATACCCACTCCACTGGCTGACAGATTAAGTAGAAATGTCTTCCTTCTGCCCCCCATTAGGAAAGCAGGATGTCCCCAGGACCTAAACACCCAAGCATTATCACAAGGGCATCACTGCCCTCTCAAAGTCAAGAGGACAACCTCCATGGGACCTGAATACATCCCAGGCTGCAAACTACATGAACCCAGGCATGAACTGGCAGCATCATTATGCACCCTACACACCCAAAGCCTGAGCACTGCTTATGTGACAGCCAAGTGGCGGACAGCCACTGTCATCCTTTTACTCCAAGGTGTAGTGTTCACTGATCCAGGAAATGAAAGACCCGTCAGCCTAACTAGCCTGATCCACAAGGCCATGCAATGGATTATTATGAATCACATTAACAGGGACATTGACAAAATCTAAATACATTACCCTACACAGTCTGCCATCCTAACGGGAGGTATATCAGTGAACTCTGAATGACTTCCCTGAGGCATTCCTTGAGACAGCCAACAAAGGCATGCATGAGGGAAAGATGATGCACTCTGGCCAACATGACCTGGCCGAAGCCTTACACACCATTCCACTCTTGGCCATAGTACATGAACTCTGTCAACTAGGGAGCAATTCATATGTTACTGGATGGGTATCAAGCTAGCTCATTGATAGAACCCACATAGTTATAATAGGAGTAGCCAGCTCAAACAGTACACCCGTAATGAGTGGCATGCCCCAGGGATCGGTCTGGGAGCCTCTGGTATATGGGATATACTTCCCTGAGGTGCAGGCCAAAAACACTGGCCCATGGCTGACCAAGTTCGCAGATGACTGCAAGCTGGGAACAGTCATCAATACCCAAAGTGGTGTGGACATCCTACAAGAGGGTTTCACCAAAACAAATGCCTGATGCCAGAAACATGGCCTCAAGCTGAATGCCAACTGATGCTTTATCATCCCCTTCAGGGAGACTGATGTCCCCACATATCACAGTAACAACAATGTCCTACATACACATTCAGTAGTGAGGCAGTTGGCCACCCAGGTCGATAGCATCCTGATGTCTGAGCACCATGTTGCTCCCATTGTACAGAAAGCTTCATAGATAAGACAACAAGCATATTGTCTACTCTGAGGTGATCTCTGCTTAACATACAGGGCCATGTCAAACCCAGAGCTGTTGGATGTGCTACACTTAAAGAAATCCCAATCCCTCAGAGCCACACACTCCAGGGATCTAAATCTTGTCATCACAATAAACAAAACATGCTGGAGGGATAGGTTCCTGACCCATAGACTCCACTGACTCTGGAATAGACTGCCCATATATGTCAAGCAGAGTGCCTCTTTGGCCTTCTTCAAAAGGAACCTTGATGATTGGATGGGAGAAAGGAAATTCAGCCCGGAGATCATGTCAGTCACCCTGCTAGACAGGGGTCCAGGGAAGTAAATAGTGAGGGAAGAAATAGCCAGGGAATTGTTATGGCTAGGCTTGTATAGGCCCTAGGGCCGATAGCCTAGTACCAACCTATGTACCTATGAACTTAAATGTAAGAGTATCCCATCCAGGGAAAAAGAGGTCATAAGAGCCATGTATGCTAACCTTATGAGGCCAATTATTTTACTCAATGCCCCCTTTGGCATGTACCTCACAAAGCACATGCAGCAGCTGGAGAGACCACAGAGGTTCCCCACCTGGAGAATGTAGGACCATAAACACCTACCGTACACAGATAGGCTAATAGAATTGTCCCTCTACTCTGTTCCACACAGACTCTGCAGAGGTGACCCCTGTCTGGCATACAAAGCAATCAAGACCCTGCCTTGATGGGACTGTTGCATATATGTAAGTCAAGGCCTACTCGATCAACCTGTAGGTGCAGCATCAACCTGGTCAGTGATATCAGCATGGCTTGTTGGTGTGACAGATATGTGTCCCACACACTCCCCCAGCTGTGGAATGCACTCCCTGTCCACATCAAGCCAAGTGCCTCAATAGTCCTAGTGATGTTCTCCCTGTAGAAGTGCATGGGAAACAGAAAATACAGTCCTGTGATTCCACCTGTGTCCCTGCTGGAAAGGGGTTCTGGGTGCTCACATGTCTTAACATAGCTTACACTCTCATCTGCATGGGTTAAAAGAGGTTCAGGGCCAATAGCCTACTAATGTCATATCAACCTATCAACCTATACACAACTGTCTGTCAGTGGTTCACCACATTACTCTGTACTGCTCTGCCACTGACATACCTTGAAGTCACAGTACTATGTGGAATATACCACACATATAATGGACATTTCTGCTCAGCAGAATGCACTCTGTACCCACACCCATACCTCTCAACCTCTGACAGCAAGATATCTGGACAAGATCTTAAATAAATGTGGGACAAAGGCCCAATGATAGGCACGTTATAAATATCACACCTAAAAACTGAGAAAGCTGGTAGAATAATGGGTTTTGCATTAGCAGGAATTGTTTGAAGGTTATGAAGTCTGAAACACTAATGTCTGCCATTATTTTGTAACTTCAGTATTTAATTATTTTTATCTAACTTGCCATAAAAACACAAGTCTATGTAGACTGGATGAAACTTCTAGACAAACATCTGGACAATCTGAAAAAAACTGTACAGTTGAGAGGTATGGCCACACCAGGATATGACTTCTCAGGTAAGAAGAATACCACACAAGCATGAGATCCCCAGCCAGTATATCACCAAGTTGCTGGACTGTTTATACAGCTTCATCAGTCAATCACCTGTAGCCACACCTCTCAACTGTCCAGACTGGGCAAGAATGTCAATAGTTTGGCTCATAATATTGGACTGTGCATCATACATCTTGTATTTCTCTGGTAAAGCACTGTGATGATATGAGAATGTCTGTCACTAGGTAATGACACAATACATTTTGGTGTCAGAAGTCAGATATATGTCTCTTCCACTGTGTAGCAGACTACTCAAAGATAGTAGGTGGCATAGACTGCACTCACATCCACATCAAATCACCACCCAGTGAAAATGGTAAAGTGTATGTCGACCACAAGGGATATCACTCCATCAACTGCCAGGTCATGTGCAATGCCCAGGGCATTATCATGAATGTGTGTGCTTGCAACCCTGGCAGCTATCACGATTCCCACATCTGGAATGCCTCACAGCTGTATCAGGCATTTGCCAGGGGGAACATCCCATATGGTCATCTCGTGGGGGATGCTGGCTATGCACTGGAACTATGGATGATGACACCCATCAGAAATGCACACACACCCTCTGAAGAACACCATAATGAGGCACATGCACAAACTAGGAACATTATGGAGAGTGTGTTTGGAATGCTCAAGTCACGGTTCCAACTGCCTTAACATATCTGGTGGAGCCTTGCAGTACTCTCCAGCCACATGGCACACATGTTCATAGTATGTGCCATGCTACACAATATGATCCTGTGGAAACAGCTGCTGCAGGAACATAACAGTGAAGGGGCACACAGCCCCCCACCATTCCCAAGGCCTCCACAGGCAAAGGGGGACTTGGAGAAGGAACCCCCTGAGCCTGCCCCTGTAGGCAGATGTGGGCATGCCTAGTATGCCGTGGCCTTGACAACTAGGTAATGCATAGCACATACACTGACACTTTAGGGACCCAGGGACAGACACCTCTCTCCGACTCACACACACATTAAAATGGATGCCAGAGACATCACACTACCTGTACCTTACCATGTATAGGCCATGTACTGCATGCACTCGACAGAGTCTGACCTCAAGCACCATCCTCACAACTGCTGTAAGCACAAGGTAAGTTACACTTCTTAACAATAAATTAATGTAGTAGAACATATTGGTAGCATATCTCAGTTATTCCTGCATGTATGCAAGGTAATGGGGTGGCCTACTGAGATACGAACAGACAACTGAAAGTTATGTGGAACAACAGGAAATGTTTGCCCAATACTGGCTTCTGCAGGGTATGCAGAAGTCCCCTAGCTGACAAAACTCACTGCTGTGTATGTGAGGGACAGATAAACTGGGGGTTCATAGGTCACATGCATGGATGTCAATGTTTGGGTCCCATACTCACTCCTCAGCCTCTCCCAGCAAGTCAGCCATAGAAATCCATTAAGAAATATCTGGCAAAGGCCCACAAATAAGGACAATGATGAAATAGTCCATTTACAGACTTACACAGTGAAATCACAGCAAATCTTGCAGTTGCATGAAATCTCTGAAGGGTAGGAAGTCTGAAACTAAAATGTCTGCCAATACATCCTAACCTTCAGTCTTTAGTAATATGCCAGTATTCTCCAAGACAGGCATAACACTATGCTAGATGGAGACAAAAAGTAAAGCCCACATCTGCACAGTCTGTGCAATTGTGTACAGTTGACACTAACACACCAGTGTCCCCATAGAAATGCAGTAACATGTATGTTTGTAGGGTAAGAGCAGCAGAGCAAACATTCCCAGGGATGTCCCAATCAACCTGATAACTTGTTGCATGTCCACAATATGCAGGGGTCAATGAGCTATGTATATGAGTGGTTAATACTATCAGGAAGTGGGCAGCACTTACTCTTGGCTATTGTTGCTTAGTGGCCTAGGTACACTACTGTGGTTGGCAGGATCCATGTTCCAAGACTTTCTGTTCCAACTATTTTGCATGTCAGCTATACCTACAGTAGGACCTATACACACCATCCAGAAGTCAATATCCATTACTGCAGGAAAAATGGACAAGTCAGAGACAGGGGGCCACTCATATGGACAGTACACAACTCAGAGAAACCTACACAGTGCCTAGCATACCTATCAACTTTACAGATATTTGCAGAATGTCCAGTGTTTTGCATCATAATTTTGCTGTTTGTTTTGAAATTGTGGCATTCTGTCAAATCATTGGCAAATCATTAAAGACTAAAGTCAGAAAATAATAAATAGATTTTAGTTTCAGATTTCATACCCTTTAGAAAAATGGATACTAATGCAAAATATTTTATTGTAGCAGCTATCTAAGTTCACAAGGGCAATATTTAGCACCTGTCACTATTTTTGGCCCTGTGTCATGCAATCATTTATGGATTTCTCCAGATTTCTGGGTCTAAGAGTTTGAGAGGTGTGGTGCTTAGTAGGACAGCAGGTACCTGTAAGTTACTGTACTGCCAGGTTATAAATGGCTGCCACCTTACTGTGTCAGCACTGACAAGTCACTGGTCACCATTTGTACCCCTGGAATGACAGGCTGTCACCAAAGGACCATAGGTATGCCACGTATATCTGTTATACTTGTCCTAACATTGCATTTGCCTGCCAAACTATTTGCAAAACAAGAAAAATTCATGCCAAAACATAAATGGCAGACAGTGGATAGGCAGACATTATACCCATAAGAAAAAGCAAGCAAATACCAAACTGGTCTCCCAACTGTCTATGTTTGGCAGAGCATCATTAGCACCCTGTCCCTATCTGTGGACCTATGTCTGACTATCATATATGGGCCTGTCCAAATGTCAATCTGTGACAGGTTGACAGCTAGGGCCAACATGTAGCCTCATAATAACATAGCATCACAAACCGTCAGAGGTATTATCATTTTGGATAATCATGTATTTTCATGGACCTCATTAACAGGGATATTGGGACTGTCCAAAATCCTGAACCCATGCAGTCTACCTTTCTCAAGGGGAGGTATGTCAGTGAACTCTGGATGACTTCACTGAGACAGCCAACAAAGGCATAGATGACGTCCAGTCTGGTGGACCCCAGCCATTAACAAACTTTACAATAAGAGGAGAAAGCTATTACATGATAGAACAAAATCCATAAAAGGGAAGTCACCCCTGATCATTATTAGTAAAAAAATATGAGCACTCATAAAATCAACTAAGGCCAATTTTGAGAGAAAAATTGCCATGGATTCAAAGGACAATCATAAGGCCTTTTTCAGCTATGTTAGGAACCTGGGTGGAAACTCCCAGATATGCTCAGAATTAGTCCAAAATGATACAAAAATCACTGAACCCACAGACATTGCCAACATACTGGCAGACAGGTTCAGTGCAAACTTCACCCCTCTCCCCTAAAGGAGAGATAACTATCCCAGCCGAGTGTAGCCTCCCGGACATCTCAAATGCGCAGGTGAAAGCTGCTCTCTCTAAAGCTAAAACACAGCATCAATGGGACCGGATGGTGTCCCCGGCTGTGTGCTACACGAGCTAAATGAGGAATTAAACCCGCACATAAGGCAGCTGTTTAATCTCAGCCTTACCACAGGATACGTGCCCAAGGAGTGGCGTACGGCAACTGTTGTCCCACTCCACAAAGGCGGCGCCTCTACGGACCCTGGTAATTACCGCCCCATAAGCTTAACAAGTCTAGTCTGCAAAGCTATGGAGAGGATCATAATGGAGCTCATAAACAAAGATATAGGGGACTTGCAGACATTGGACCCGACCCAGTTTGGCTTTGTCAAGGGAAGATCATGCCTTTTGAACTTGGTCGACTTCTTCAAAACTGTCACCAAGGCCATTGATGAGGGAAAGGCAGTCCATACAGCCTACCTTGACCTTGCAAAGGCTTTCGACACAATACCCCACTCGGGTATTGTAGAAAAATTACCAGCTTAAATGTAAACCCATATGTCACAAGATGGGTTGCAAACTGGCTTAAGGACAGAACCCACAGGGTTAGAGTTGCTGGCGCTGTGTCAGACTCCAGGCCGGTCACAAGTGGTGTCCCACAGGGCTCGGTCCTTGGCCCCCTATTGTTTGGCATCTACTTCTCAGAAGTACAGGCCAACATAGGAGGACTTTGGCTGACAAAGTTTGCAGACGACTGCAAACTGGGCGCCATAGTGGAAAGTGCATCAGACACGGATATCCTTCAGAAGGGACTCACGGAAACAGATAGCTGGTGCCAGAGCCATGGCCTGAAGTTAAACGCCAAAAATGTATAGTCATACCCTTCGGGAAAAACAAGGTAACCCCAAGCTACCATATAGGTGGCAATCCACTAAGCACAGAAGAGGTTATCAGGGACCTGGGGACCCAGGTTGACAGTGGCCTTTCTTTTGACACTCACATTGCTAAAGTGGTTAGAAAGACCTTCTACATTGCCCACCTGATCATGAAGGATTCACATCCAGATCTAGTGAGGTCATTGTTCCCTGTACTCTTCACTTATCAGACCAATGATCGAGTACAATGCCCCATTCGGGATGTATCTCACCCGACATCTGCAGCAATTGGAGATACCCCAAAAGTTCCTCACCAAAAGGATAAAGGGACTCCAAAATCTGTCATATGCTGCCAGATTGAAGAAACTCCAGCTCTATTCAGTCGCATACCGTCTGCTCAGAGGTGACATGTGCCTGACATACAAGGCCATGTCCAACCCGAATTAATGGACATGCTCCACCTCAAAAATCCAAATCCACCAAAACCACTAGAGCAAGTGACTTAAACCTTAGCACGGATATAAATAGGACGTGCTGGAGGGATAGATTTATCACTCAGAGACTCCCTATGCTGTGGAATAAAATCCCGGTCCATGTGAGGCAGAGCACCTCGCTGACTCTGTTCAAGAGAAATCTAGACCTGTGGATGGGAGATCGTAGGTTTACCCCGGGAATCATCTCTGTGTCACTGCTGGACAGAGGCACAACAAACTAATGGGCACAGTATTTTTTCATATAAGGGGTGGCGTAAGCCACAAAAATTTGGGCTAGGCTTATAAATGCCTTAGGGCAGATAGCCTAGTATAAACCTATGAACCTATGATTTAAATATAGTGAACTCTGGCCACCTTGACCCGGCCAAAGCCCTACACACTATTCCCCACTTGGCCATAGTACATGAACTCTGTCAACTAGGCAGCGATCCATATGTTACCAGATGGGAAACAAACTGATTCATTAATAGGGACTCACATAATCATAATAGGGGTAGCCAAGTCAGGCATTATTCCCATAATGACTGGCATACCCCAGGGAATGGTCTGGGTGCTTCTAGTATATGGGATATACTTCTCTGAGGTGCAGGCCAAAAACACTGGCCTATGGCTGACCAAGTTGGTAGATGACTGCAAGCTGGGAACAGTCATCAATACCCAAAGTGATGCGAACATTTTACAACAGGGTCCCACCAAAACAAATGACTGCCACCAGAAACATGGCCTCAAGATGAATGCCTGCAGATGCATCATCATCCCCTTTGGGGAGATGATGTCCCCACATATTATCACATTAACAACAATGTCCTACATACACAATCAGTAGTGAGGAATTTGGCCACCCAGGTTGATAACAATCTGAAGTCTGAGCACCATGTTGCTTTTGCTGTACAGAAAGCTTCATAGATGGGCCAACACAAAAGTAAGGGTATCTCATCCAGGGACAAAGAGGTCATAACATCCATGTATTCTAACCTTATAAGGCCAATTATTTTGTACAACACCCCTTTCTGCATGTACATCACAAAGCACATGCAGCAGCTGGAGAGACCGCAGAGGTTCCTCACTGGGAGAATCCAGGACCCCAAAGACCTACCTTACACAGATAGGCTAACAGCACTATTCCTCTACTCAGTTCCATACAGAGTCCTCAGAGGTGACCTCTGACTTTCATATAAAGCAATCTAGACCCTGCCTTGATGGGACTGTTGCACATTTGGAAGGCAAGACCCGCTCGATCAACCTGTAGGCGCAACATCAAGCTGGTCTGTGATATCAATAGGGTTTGTTTGTGTGACAGATATATGTCTCACACACTCCCCCATCTGTGGAATACACACCCTGTCCACATCAAGCCGAGTGCCTCATACCCCTTGTGAAGTGCTCCCTGTATAACTGTATGGGAAACAGAAAATACAGTCCTGTGATTCCGCCTGTGTCCTTGCTGGACAGGTGCTCTGGGTACTGATATGTCTTAACCACTGATCCCGAGAACTATCGACCTATTAGCCTGATGTGCCTGGTCTGCAAGGCCATGGAATGTATCATCATAGAACTAATAAACAAAGACATTGGTAACCTCCAAACTCTGGATCCCACCCAGTTCGGGTTTGTGAAAGGCAGAACATGCCTCCTGAACCTGATCGACTTCTTTGAGGCAGTCACCAAAGCTGTGGATGAGGGTAGGGTAGTTCACACAGCCTATCTTGACCTTGCCAAGGCTTTCAACACCATCCCCCATTCTGGAATTATAGCTAAACTCACTAAACTAGGTATACATCTCTATGTCACAAGATGGGTTGCCAACTGGCTCATTGACAGAACCCACACTGTAAAAGTTGCAGACTCCAAATCTAACCTCAAGGCAATGACAAGTGGAGTGCCACAGGGTTCCGTCCTGGGAACTCTCCTGTTTAGTATCTACTTCTCTGAAATACAGGCTAACACAGAAAGCCTCTGGCTGATGAAGTTTGCAGATGACTGCAAACTAGGAGCCATAATCAAGTCCCCAAATGATGTGGACATCCTACATAAGGGCCTCACTGAGACAGATGCCTGGTGTCAGAGCCATGGCCTCAAGCTCAATGCCAAAAACTGCAGTGTCATCCCCTTTGGTAAAAACTCTGTACCCATGAACTATCACATAGGCAACAATCTACTTAACACTGAATGCATGATAAGAGACCTTGGGACCCAGGTGGACAGTAGTCTCTCCTTTGATAGGCACATCACCACAGTAGTCAGAAAGTCCTTCTACCTGGCACACCTCATCATAAAAGGGTTCTCATCCAGGAAAAAAGAGGTAATTGTTCCCCTCTACTTGTCACTCATTAGACCCATTACAGAGTACAATGCCCATTTGGAATGTACCTCACAATACATCTGCAGCAGCTGGAAAGGGCACAAAAGTACCTCACAAAGAGGATTACTGGCCTCAAACAAATGCCCTACACTGACCGCCTCAAAAAACTCCAGCTTTACTCCGTAGCATATCACCTACTCTGAGGTGATCTCTGCCTAACATATAAAGCTATGTCAAACCCAGAGTTGTTGGACATGCTACACTTAAAGAAATCCCAATCCCTCCAAGCTACATGCTCTAGGGACCTAAACCTTGTCACCACAATAAACAGGACATGCTGGAGGGATATATTCCTGTCCCAGAGACTTCCTATGCTTTGGAACAAGCTACCCATCTATGTCAAGCAAAGTTCTTCATTAGCACTATTCAAGAAAAATCTTGATGAGTGGATGGGAAATAGGAAATACACCCCGGGGATCACTTCTGTGTCTCTGCTGGACAGTGGCACAGGAAAAGCTTTCTTGGGTGGCATAAGCTATGGTACCTTGCTGGCTAGGCTTACGTAGGCCCTTGGGCTGATAGCCTAGTACCCCTATGAACATGGGCTACACTCTCATCTGTGAGGGTTATAAGAGCTTCAGGGCCAATAGCCTAGTAACCTCTTATCAATCTATCAACCTATAAACAAATGTCTGTCACTGGTTCACCACAATACTCCATACTGCTCTGCCACTAACATACCTGGAGATCACAGTGCTATGTGGAATATACCAAACATATAATGGACATCTCTGCTCAGTAGAATTGACTCTGTACCCACACCCATACCTCTCAACCTCTTAGAACAAGAAATCTGGACAAGGTCATAAATAAATATGGGACAAATGCACACAAATAGGGGCGATATTGAAATAATTGCTCACACAATCTTTGAAAGTTGATGGAATAACAGGTTTTGCATTACCATGAATTTTCCGAAGGTTATGAAGTCTGAAACTCTAATGTTCTGTCATTATTTTCTAACTTCAGTCTTTAATTATTTGCCATTAACTTGCCAGAAAACCACAATGTTATGAAACATGGACCAAAAGTGTGAGACAAACATCTGGACATTTTTCAAATAACTGTACAGTTGACAGGTATGAGTCACACCAGGATATGACTTTTCAGTTAAGAAAAATAACACACAAGCAGATAATCCCCAGCCAGTATATCACTGAGGTGCTGTACTGTTTACACAGCTTTATCAGCCAATCAGCTGTAACCACACCTCTCAATTGGCTGGATTGGGCAAGAATGTGTATTGTTTGGCTCATAATTTTGGTCTGTGCATCACACATCTTGTATTTCTTAGGTAAATCACCATGATGATCTGAGAATTTCTGTCAGTAAGCAATGACACAATACATTTTGGTGCCAGATTTCATATATATCAGAAAATATCTCCTACAACAAACCCTGTTACACTATCAAATGCCCACATTAATAAGAGAAACATTTAGAGTATCTCCCTATGTTTGGGACACTGTCCCCCAATTTTGGCAGACTATCTCCAGATTCCTTGCACTAATAGGTTGAGAGGTATGGCTGTAGCACACAAAACCAAAGACCTGAGTACAACTATCTGTGGAATGGAGCCCCACTCTTACAATAGAAGGTCATACTGGGCATGCTCCTACACTTAGAGAATTACAGCCTTTGTCTAAACCCACATCGGACTATATAACTGTATTGTGCATATATGTATTTGCATATAGACAGCTATGTACACCTTAACTGACTCTACCCATACCCTTCAGACAGGATTACAATCAGCTAGCTGGAGGTGGCCCATATGTGATATATCTGCATCTATTGTGTATGATACACAGGCATATATATGGGCAACATAGGATAATATTTCAAGCATACACACACACACACACACACACACACACACACACACACACACACACACACGGAAAAGAGAGACACAGGGAGACACACACACAGAGTCAGTCATAGGCAGGGATACCATATGTAACATAATGTCCTGCTGCAGACAGTTGCACACCAGTTGTAACCAGTCATATGTGCCAGCATGACGGTGAGCTCCATTGTGTAATAGTACTGAGGTAGGGGCTGTAATATTACATCACATGCGTGCACGTGCGCGCGCGCGCGTGTGTGTGTGTGTGTGTGTGTGTGTGTGTGTGTGTGTGTGTGTGTGTGTGTGTGTGTGTGTGTGTTTGTAGGTTAAAGTCAGTACACTTCCCATTGCCCTATTTTACAATATCTGCTGATGTCATTCACCTTAGAAGTACCTTGGGACACTTGTCAACACTATAAGATTTGTGGCCCATGCAATAACTGCATAACACTATAGTACAAATAACTGGATAGGTAAGGGTTCTAATCTCAGTCCAGGCAAGTATGTTTTTCTAGGTTAAAGAATGTTAGGCCATTCCCTCCCAGTACACTTCCCATTGCTCTACTTTAGCAGTCCTTTAGCAGTCCTGTTGATATCAATCATCTTAGACATACCTGTAGACAGCCATCAGCCCTATAAGTTCTGTGGTGCATGCAATAACTATGTAACAGTATAGACAAAATAACTAGATAGGCAGGGGTTATGATCTCAGTTCTGGTAAATGTGTGTGTGTGTGGGTGTGTATATATGAGTGTGTTTGTAGATTAAAGTATTTTGAGGTCTTTCCCATGCAGTACACTTCCCATTGCCATACTTTACAAGGGCTGCTGATGTTATTCACCTTAGAAGTACCTTGAGACAGTCTTCAACCCTATAAGCTCTGTGGCATGTGTGATAACTGCTTAGCACTATAGTCCTAATAACTAGATAAGTAGGGGTTCTAATCTTAGTCCTGGCATATATAATTATGCGTGTGTGTTTGCAGGTTAAATAATTTTTGGCCATTCCCACCCACTACACTCCCCATTGCTCTTCTTTAACAACAACAACTACAACAAAAACAAACAACCAAACCAAAAACCACCTTCAGATGAAGCCTTAATAGGCAAAAATAGTAAAATGAAAAAAATGAAAAAAAGGGCTTCCACCACAACATTGTGGTGGAAGCCATTTTTTCACTTTACTAACATTGCTCTACTTTAGCAGTCCTCATGTCATCAGTCACCTTAGAAGTACCTTTGGCCAGCCATCAGCCCTATAAGCTCCATGGCACATGCAATAACTACGTAACAGTATAGAAAAAAATGACTATATAGGCAGTTGCTCTAATCTAATTTCTGACAAGTGTGTGTGTGTGTGTGTGTGTGTGTGTGTGTGTGTGTGTGCATATGTGTGTGTGTCTGTGTAGAAGTGTGTATGTTTTTAGGTAAAAGTACTTGTCCATGCAGTACACTTCCCATTGCCATACTTTACAAGGGCTGCTGATGTTATTCACCTTAGAAGTACCCTGGGAAACTTCTCAACCCTGCAAGCTCAGTAGTGTGTGATAACTGTGTAACACTGTAGTACAAATAACTAGATAGGTATGAGTTCTAAACTCAATACTGGCAACTGTGATTGTGTGTGTGTGTGTGTGTGTGTGTGTGTGTGTGTGTGTGTGTGTGTGTGTGTGTGTGTGTATGAGAACCATATCCTCTGGGGGTGTGGGTTATACCATTTTGAGGCATGTTCCACCCAATATTGCTTCTCATTGCCCTATATTACAAGGCCCACTGATGTCATTCACCTTAGAAGAACCTATGGACAGCCATCAGCCCTATAAGCTCTAGGACATGTGCAATAACTACATAACAATATAGTATAAATAACTAGATGCAGAGGTTCTCATCTTAGTTCTGGCAAAGGTGTGTGTGTATATGTTTGTAGATTAAAGTATTTTGAGGCCTTTCCCACACAGTACATTTCCCATTGCCATACTTTACAAGGGCTGCTGATGTTGTTCACCTTAGAAGTACCTTTGGACAGCCCTTATCCTTATAAGATTTGTGGCACATGCAATAATTGTGTAACACTGTAGTACAAATAACTAGATAGGTAGGGGTTCTAATCTCAGTCCTACCAAATATGTGTGAATCACCTGTGATAATAACCAACAAACACAGGAAATAAATAATAGCTACACTACTATTGTCAAATGTATGCTAACAAACTAAGAGTGGTGCCACTACTACAGACAGTACAGCAATGCACACAACAGTCTTGACACCCATATCACTCATATAGATAACATTATATAGTTATTTGAACTGCTCATTACCACTGACAAAGAAGATCTCTGGCTTACCATGTGCAGTTGATGCTATGCCTCCCATAGATGATGGTTCTGGAATAAGTTAAGGACAACATCATCACAATTGATAGTAACAGAGGGAATTAAAATGTTTTGCCTTTTATATGTCCATTAACTATACTATCAATAAGAACCTGGATGATAAGTCCAACCTAAGCTCATGTGTTGTCAATCAGAATGTGTTGTTAACTGTAGCAATCTACAAGCCCCCCCAAACAAATTTATTGTTAAACAGAACTAAAGTATTGCTGTCAATCTTTTACTATACAAGGGTAGTTAATAACTGAGATACATAAGCCAACCTGGAAGCTCCTCCTGGGACATACTTGTTGTTCCTGAAACAGTAGCACTAATGTCAAGAGCATGGGAAAAGTCTGGATCCCTGACAGTAGATAAGAGCTCTTCATTTGCTGTTAGTGGTGGCTGTGTAACAGGCCCTCCAGCTCTCCTCAGTGCAGATAAGATCATGCCAGTGACCCTATGGCACACCTGATCATATGTCCTGCTGTACTCACATCAGCAACTATCTGCTGCCAAATTTGCATTTTGCCAGACATATCTTCATGTCCCCTTTCAAGCAGAAAGGCACCATGTCACCTAAGAGCTTCCACAATGATCTGATACTCAGTGTCACTGAAGGGGAGTTTTGGGGGATTGCGACACCTGGCTGCCACAGTCCTAGGTGACCTAATACACAACAGAAGCATAATACACATAATTATTGCATAAATAAAAAAAAATCCTGTTTCAAGATAAAACATAAAAAGTAGTTTTTCACTATTACCTACTGGAGAAACATAAAACAGTCAAGATACTGGATTATAAAAAAAAGGAATTTTGTGGTTATAACATATTAGATTTTATTTATTTTACATTTGTTGACCAGGAAAGTCCGACTAAGCTCCACAGAGCCTGTTTTCAGTGGAGGCCTGGGGAGAAATGCTCCAGATGCATCTCTTTAGAATGTGGGAGGAAACCAGAGCACCCAGAGGAAAGCCACGCAAGCGCAGAGAGAACATGCAAACTCCACACAGAAGGCACCTCAGCCGAGAATCGAACCAGAGAACCTCTTGCTGTGAGGTGACAATGTTAACTGCTGCACCACTGGGCCACCCATTTACACATTACATTACAGATTTGCACACAAAGCAAGGCTGGAAATAAAACAAGCAGAGTGACAGTAGCAACATATCTTGTTTGTGCCAAAACAGACATGCAACTTCTTTTCTGAGCTATGATACAGAATCAGAATTGCCTAGGCATGGTAAGGTCTTGCTGTGTCTAATAATGCTGGCTGCCAAAAAAGCAATTACTAGAAAATGGAAATCAAAATCAAAATCAACTATACTAGAAATAGTGAATATTGTAACAGAGATAAAACAAATGGAATTGAGATCTTCAGAAAGGGTAGAAGCAAACTGCATAGGAAAAAAGGGGAATTGTGGGAACAATACGTACAAAGGAGGAATGAGGTTTAAAAAGAGCTAGGACTTAAATGAGTTATGTTGTGTTTAACTACAAAAGACTAAGGTAGATTATAAGTAATGAAGAATGTTTACAACTGGGAGTGTGTCAGTATAGTTTGTGATATAAAATACTTGCAGGTAGGATTATGTCAGTGTGATTTGCTTTTTATTTATATAAATGTATGCTTGCCTATGTAGTAAGTTATGGTTTAATAAATATGCTTTTTTGTTTAAAAAATAAAAGGTAGTAACTGAATAATTTATGTAATGTTGCTTAGGTTATATGATATATACCAATGTATATGAAGTAAAATGTTTATGTTAATTATAGTGTGATTATTTTTATATGAATGTAAATTTGCCTATGTCACAAGTGATCATTTTTTAAAGGTATGTAAAAAAAAAAAGAATTGCAACTTTTCTCCCCCACCCCAAAAGAACACGCAAGTGACTCATTTTGCTAACAAACTATCACTGAAATGCTAAAAGTACTATCAAATGAACTGTCCCTGAAACATGTCTACAAATTTAGCACAGAACATTCCATTTTAAGCTATTACCAATTGTCTAAATATGGCCAACACTGCCCTGGCGGTATGCATATTCATTCCTAGAAGGCTAAGACCCCTATGGCATTGATAATGTAGGACAATTACCATTTCACGGAAACAAAAATAGAAGAGTCCACATAGA